>NW_015665829.1:347948-351846 GCF_001515625.1 Sinocyclocheilus rhinocerous | reverse complement strand
ACAACAATAATAATAATAATAATAATAATAATAATAATAATAATTATTATTATTATTATTATTATTATGGATAATAAAACTGATAATAGTAATAATAATAATAATACTTTGTTGTTGCTGTTGATTTAAATATATTATACATATATAATAATAATAATAATAATAATAATAACAATAATACATTTTATTTAAAGGCGCCTTTCAAAACACTCAAAGACTGAATTAGGTGGTAAAGGGTCCTTGGCATGGAAAAGTATTAAAAGAAAAGATTTATACATTGATTTATACAATATTTATATCTGTGATTTCACTCAGAAGATAAATGCAAATATAATTTCATGTATTAGTATGGCTTTGGACCAAGTTCATTGAGTTTAAACAGCCACTCAGCGCATTACGGTAACTACCAGATGTGTGTCAGACTTCACACCCAGCGGGGACAATCCTTTCACTGTCCTTTCCTCATGTGTTCTTCAAATCCTTCCCTCCATGTGCTTCTCCACATAGCGTTATATCTCACAGCCCATGGCATGCTGTGAATTTGTTTTATGTCTTGTAACTGTAATTACTTTGACAATTTAATAGATGAACGAGAAAGCCACAATACTAGAGAGTGGCAGATTTTGTTTTCTATTGGACTGAAATTGGGTTGTTATGTCAGAGAGAATAAAGCCATCTCTTTGGTTTGTGATAATAAAACGGCCACAGCGGTGATATGAAGCACACAGCTGCCACTACATGCCCCCTCTCACCCAATACAAGCCTTTTTATGTTTGCGTGTTTCTATCGTAAAATTACTCATTTGCTCCATTCAGTCATATTGGGCCTTCGAATCAATGTTCGGATCAATAATGTTTTTGGTTTGTTCCTGTCTGGTATGTTTGATGTCAGCTTTATTAATAGTCATGAAATCACTAGTTGCCCATGACTTATTTGTAAAAGTTATATTGTATATTTTGTAAATTATTAATTGTAAAGTTGCCTTAAGCTGTATAGCTTTGTATTTTGAACTGATTAGTTTAAATAAGAGAAAGTAGTATTTTGTTTTGTGTTTTTGTTGTTGTTTTTGTCTTTGTTTGTTTTAGTTTGTTTTGTCAGTCTTTAGTTTTGTTATGTTTGCTTTTGCTTTTGGTTTTGTTTATTGGGTTTTGATATGTGCTTTTTTATTTGTTTTGCTTTGCTTTGTTTAGTGTTGTATTTGTTTTGGTATTTTGCTGTTTTGATTTGTGAGTTTTTGTTTTGTTTGAGTTTTTTTTGTTTTGTGTTTGTTTGTTTTTTGTTTTTTTCTAAATGTATGTATTTGTGTGTGTTTTTTCGCATCACATATCACCAGGGCAGTGAGAGAGACAACAGGAAATGATGAGAAAAGAGGGGCAACAGGATTGGGAAAGTGTTGCTAGCTGAACTCAATCTAACTGTTATGCCAACATGAGCACCACAGCTCAATGTAGAAGAGCATGTGTGCTAACAGCTGAGTTATTCAAGGCTGGTTTTATTGTGTATTCAGTCTTGCCTCATATTGTTTTTATTAAGAAAGATTGTTGCCCATTTGCTAATGGTTTGTGTGTGTGTTTAGTGGTCGACATATGTTTACCTCGACCCCTGTTGCTCTCAATTAATGCTGGCCCATATGTATCCAGGGTGAATAATAGAAGCTGCTAGCATGTGTGTTGTGTGTTAGTCAGGAAATGCTTCACATCTGTGTGTGTGTGTGCGTGTGTGCGTGTGTGTGCGTGTGCGTGCGTGTGCGTGTGTTGGTGTGCACGTGTGTGCGTGTGTGTGTGTGTGTGTGGCACACTGGAACTCTACGGAATCTGGCTGGCGCTTCTGCCATCTGACCTGCGCTGAGTTGATGGGGCAGGAGAGAATTTAATTACATCACTCGTAAAGGACAGAATGGAGGGTGTAGATGTGGTTATGGAGTGTGTGTGTGTGTGTGTGCACATGGTGGATTCAATAACGCCACTCTCACAGGTTAACTAAAGGGAACAGGAAAGGTTAGTTGATCTCCGACATCTATGACTAGATCATAACAGTTTAACCCGCTGCTTACTGAGCGAGTTATTCGATGACACTAGAGTCCTGAGCTGTAAAACACTTCTGTGGCAGCTGTAACTATCACATAAAGCAGACTCATTTGCATTTAAAAATAGAGGTCATGGAGTGTAGATGTTCCTGAGCTAATTATTGGTAAGGCTAATCAAGTAATTAGCATGTCAGTGAGGTAATATTTGTGTAAGGTGTTCATCATATAATAATAATAATAATAATTCATTACATTTTATATAGCGCTTTTCTAGGCACTCAAAGCGCTTTACATTGTCAGGGGGTATCTCCTCGTCCACCACCAGTGTGCAGCATCCACCTGGATGATGCGACGGCAGCCATAGTGCGCCAGAACGCCCACCACACACCAGCTTACTGGTGGAGAGGAGACAGAGTGATGAAGCCAATCAGCAGATATGGGGATTGTTAGGAGGCCATGATGATCAGAGGCCAATTGGCAAATTTGGCCAGGATGTCGAGGTCACACCTCTACTCTTTTCGAAAGACATCCTGGGATTTTTAATGACCACAGAGAGTCAGGACCTCGGTTTAACGTCTCATCCGAAGGACGGTGCTTGTTGACAGTATAGTGTCCCCGTCACTATACTGGGGCGTTAGGACCCACACAGACCACAGGGTGAGCACCCCCTGCTGGCCTCACTAACACCTCTTCCAGAGAAAAAAAATATGTTTATTGCAGGATAATAATCGTTCTTTGCCTGGCACACTGACAACAATGTCAGCATTACTGTTAAACCAATATGCAGAGCAGGATGGATGATCATGACTGATTAAATGCCTGTATATCGTGTATTTTAAGTAAGATGTTGAAATATAATTTCTGAAATTAATTGTAAATTTAATCTACCTTTTGTATTATGTTATATATTATATGTATTATGTAACTGTATAGTAATAGCAGTAATATTTTAGTTACATATACTTTACAAATTAATGGGACTTCATTTCATTATATTTATTTATTTAAATTTATTTTATTTATTTTTTGCATTAATTCATATTTATTTTAACATTTGCTTAACATAATTTATTATTATTAAAACTGTCATGGATGTAATGCGGCATAAACAGTATAGCTGATTCTCTAACGACTGACACAACATACAGAGTTGAAAAAATAAGGGTTTAAAAGTAGCCTGTAGTCTATATCTGTATATAATTAGGGTTGCAAAATTCCTCTTTTAAATGAACAGGTGTCATTTACTGTTATAATAGGTGTTATAATATTTACTTAAATCCCTTTAACAGATTAATGCCACATTTACTGTTGTTTTATGTGATATATATATATATATATATAATATTGTTGTACCACATCAGCCTAACCGATATATCGCTCACATTTCTCCTTGTCTCCTGTGTGTTTGCTGCATGTCTCGAAGGTGTAATGTTTCCTCCATAAACAGAAGGGTGTTTTAGGTGCCTCAGACGCCGGGCCGACTTGCCCTCTTCTTTGTCTTGTGATTGACATGTGGCCCAGTGTGATGCAGCGTGCCAGGCATGTAGGTAATGAAGCGGGGAAACGCTCCTGAAGGGAGCGCTTGTTACTCCCTGACAGTTAAAGCACCGCTCGCTCTGCCAAGGTGTCCAAATAACAGAGCTGATGTATATTTATGAAGCTTGTTAGAGGTGGAGTGAGAGAGAAAATGGAGGAGAGAGAGAGGAAGAGTCTGTTCAGAGAGAAGGTTGGCATAATGTTTCTCTAGGGTTGGGCTGGACTTGCTTAGTGCATCTTTAATGTTTATGGTTGAGCAAATAGACCTGGTGCTGTTTGTGACCCTATTTGGGAATCTTTTTATCATTATTATTATTATTATTATTATTATTATTA
>NW_015665829.1:341376-347803 GCF_001515625.1 Sinocyclocheilus rhinocerous | reverse complement strand
TAAAAAAAGTACCAGGTACTGTACCCAGTGGAAAACCCCCCAAAAGTGAACCATACCGAGCCGTACCGTGCCGTACCATGCAGTGGAAAAGCGCCAATATATACATACATACCTACATACACTATACATATACATATACTAATTTAAATGTAATGTTTAAATTGCAATATGTGATTTTATGAATGTAAATTTAAATTGTAATATGCAATTCTCTCTGATATATTTCTCTCTCTATATATATATATATACATGTAAATTAATTAATAAATTAATTACTAATACATTTTAAAATAAATGCATAAATCAATAATTCAAACAAAAGCATATATAAATATATAAAATATAATTTTATTGATTGATTGATTGATATATTATTTTGTATTTAATTATTTATGATTTTTTTTTCAGCCTTAGAAACAGCTTTTCTAATGACATAACTAAAGATGTGTGGAAAAAAAATTGCCAGTAATATTAACAGCACAATTGTTGATGAATAAAATCAAGTCAAATCTGTATTATTCCAGCTGAATATTCAGGTTCACTTCGAAATTTGTCTCAATGCTGCTGTGCAAAATACATTAAATGCATTAAAGATAGCAGAATCTTCAAAAATAAATAAATAAATACATAATCATCCCTAATGCAAAAAAAGAGTTAAGTTGGTCAAGATAGATTTTTGACTATAGATAGACTACAGATTTTTGGCTGGCTGATAATCCAGTCACCTAGGCCAGCCAATGACCAGAAATGACCAGTTTGGACTAACTAGAAACCATCTGTCTCTAGCTCCAGTAGTTTTAGCTGGTTTTCCACTGGAGTATTCTCCTTTAAGATCAGTTGAGATCTGTTTTTTTGCGTTACAGCGTAAGCTGATGATCTCTGAAGTCAGATGGCTTGTGTCAGTCTGTTAAAGTGCAGTCTCGTGAGTTCATAATGTGCTGTCTCTCAGCATTCAGCCCCCAGCTGTCCAATTTGTCTCCCAGCGTATGAGTCAGGAGTGTGGCCTGGAATAAACACCACTGTGTGTCTCAGAGAGCGAAATCTGACGAGATCGTGCCAACCTCAGAAGGGCATCCCAGGACGTGGTGCTTTGTTTACCCCGGTGCCATAAAACCCTCACTGAGCGACACCATGGCGTTAGCCAGCTCTCTCAGCGCTGCAGTTGCTGCTTTCTTGCCAGTGGTTTGGAAAATATTTACAGCAGCTGTGAGTAGAGGAGCTAATTCTCGCAAGCCTCTCAGCCCCATACAGGGCACACATTGTCCTCGCACTGTCTGTCTGCAGCTCTTTTCTCTCCTCATTTCAAAATGTTTTTTCTCAAAATTCACCCCAAAACAAATGGCTTACTTAAGCACTTTTAGATCTTCTGTCAAAATGCTGAGCGTTAATGGAGACAAAACTGAGTTTTTTTTCTCAGATTCTGGTTTGTTTATCAGATAACATTGTTTCCAGTCGTGCCCCTGAAGTATAAGTTTTGACTTCAGATTTGCCTGCTGGCACGCTGTGACCTACGGAGGTTGATGTCAGCAGCACCACAGCAAAGAAAATTGCTTTACTTGAGTTTTGTTGTGCTTGCTGTCTGAATTAAGTGGAATGAGATAAATGAAAACATGCTTACATCAGCCTAATGAAATTCTTACTGAATTTGTCAGAGCAGCCAATGAATGAACTCACTAGCATCACTCACTAACTAGATATTTGGCAAGATATACGCATTTACACATAGGTATACATTAGGGCTGCACGATAAATCGCATGCGATATTTAACGCGCATCTTGTCAGTAAAGCCGGTTCTGTAATCAGCGGTAAATCTCCATCACGTGCGGGCTTTCACATGGAGCAGCATTAACTACACAGAGCCGTTGTTCACTGACAAGCTGCGCAAAACCACGATCATATTTTGTGCATGTTTTGCGCAGCTTGTCGGTGAACAACGGCTCTGTGTAGTTGATACTGCTCAATGTGAAGCACGCACGTGATGGAGATTTACCGCTGATTACAGAATGGCTTTACTGACAAGATGCGTGTTAAATATCGCATGCGATTTATCGTGCAGACCTAGTATACATGTATAATAGTATTGAATAGTGTAATTTCAATGCCACTAGCATCACCAAACACAACTGAGAGTGGAAGACAAAGAAACAGTCTATTAACTATATAACTTAAATACATAATTATTATCAGGAATTAAATAAATAAATAAAGTCATTCCACGTTAAGCCTAAGTCACTCTGTGTCATTTTTTGTGACCAATCCACATCTAACATATCTCACAGTCTCACATATGATGCTGAAGTGTTATTTTAGTAGCCTATTATATATATATATATATATATATATAATAGTAATTAAAGGGACAGTTCACCCAAAAATGAGTTTCTTTCTTCTGTTGAACACAAAAGGAGATATTTTGAAGAATGTTGGTAACCAAACAGTTAATGGTAGCCATTGACTTGTATAGTATTTTTTTTTTATTATTAATATTTTTTTCCCCAATGGCTGCCGTCAACTGTTTGGTTACACATTTATATTAAAATTATATTATGTTATTTTATTTCAGTTGCCAAGGTAACTTCCCTTTCTGTTTCAGTCTTTCCATCTTATATTTTTATTCCAGCTTTATTTCAGTTAAGGGAAACTATTTGTACTAGCTTCTGTTTGTTAACAATAACGACTGGCTGATACAGTGACCTTTGCTTTGCCATGGATACAGAAGAGAAAAACAGTGTTAGATGTATATAAAACTGTCAAAAGTATATTTTTTATTATAAACACCACTTGCAAACCTAGGTCTAAAAATAGTGCAAAATGCAGTTAGAAAATGCCCCTCTACAAGAGCTTCAGCTAGAGTTACCAGACATCTTGAGAATGTTGATTTGCAGTGGTGTGTTCTTAGATCTTGCTGACACTTGTTGAAAGAAAGATCTTTTACAATTGTCTTAAGTTGTCATTGATGTTAAAAAGTGAATCCCCCAGTATTTTAGCACTGAACTGTGTCAGAATCAGCCGATAATTCGGTAGATTTGCAATGGTTATGAGTTTGAGCATATTTCATCCACTTTATGACTGTGGTTTATAGACTGAAATAAAGGTCCAGTTCTTCTGTTATTACTCTGTAAATGGGATTGAGATATTTTAACAGAGACTTTTCTTTCGACTGCCTGAGTCAGATTTGGCCAGTGTCAGCAAAAACCTGCTTTACTGTCACCTCACGTCCGCACGCACGCACACACACACACACACACACACACACACACAGACAGTGCTTCTGGCACTCCTGCAGTTGGCAGGCGCTGGTACTGAGGTAACAAGCTAACTTTGGTCAATTACACCAGAGTCACAAAGAGCAAATGAGGGGACGAATGGAGATACTGAGAGGAGCAGAGGTCAGGGCCATGGAGAAGTGCATGTAAGACATGTTCCTCTGAGCACGACACTTGCTTATTACTCACTTATCTAGGGGGAAAAAGTAATTTGGAGGACAGGTAAAATGTAATTTTAAAGCAAAATTTTCACACTGTCCAATATTTTCTTGGTGAATTTATTTGAGTGAGAGCTTTATTTTGCTGTATTTGTTTAATATTTTAAAATTTTGAATGTATTTAGCATCAGTGTCTCTTATTGGTGGGGAAGAAAAAATCAGCCTTTTAAGCCATTTCAGAGCAAATGTTGTATATATAGAAGATAATATTTTTTTTTTAAGGATATTAATACTTTTGTTCAGCAAGGATGCATTAATTTGATCAAAAGTCACAATAAATATATTTTAATGTTACGAAATATTTATATTTATATATTTTTTAAAAAGTTTCCTCCCTACCGTGATGCAGTCAGCAACATCAGAGTCCCAAACCAATTCACCACATAGAGATTGGTGTGATGAAGGCCTATGGCACAGCATGCACAATACATTTGTTTCTGTGTTTGCATTCATGGCACATCTTTCATGTTGAGTGTTAGATGATTGCATAGTAAATACCTAAACATCATGTCACTGTTAGGAGTGAGAGAACAGCACCTGTATCTGCTGTAGTGAAACCATTCCACATACTTTGAGGAAAAATTTGCAGATGTTTTGTTCCAGATTCAGTTGTTTTTTGTTTTTTTTGTGAGATTTCAGTGTCTTGTATGTGTACAAAGATCTCATAAACAACCTTAAGCTCTCATTTAACCGGTAGCGCTCCATCTGCCCGTCATCCACTTAAGCTGAACATCCTCCGCTGTGCGTGCCATTTGTTGGCTGCACTTAGCCTGACATACGCTGTCCAGCACGACCGTATTGATTGTGCATGATATGGATTGCTTTTTGAGCGCTCCGAGTCCCTCGGGTGGCTGAATTGACTGTTGTTCCTTTTTCTGTAGGCCTTGTCTTTTCTGCAGCTTTTGAAGACCCAGTGAAGACTGTGGTCTCAAGAACATAATATATTCCTGATTAGCATGCAATTGAAATTGCTTTGTGGAGGATTTAGAATTCTGAGAATAATAAACTTTGTAAGTGAAGGAGTGTTTTAACAGCTGACTTTTGCTAAGCAGTAATGAGCGTGCTTGTGTTTACTTGTGCTGACTTCTTCTCTGTAGTTACCCTGATGTTAGCAAAACCATGTGTTTCCTTGCACAGATTCCCCAAACCCTCCGCCGCCAGCTTAAACTCTTACATATGACTCAGAGAAACTCATGTTTGTCTGTGTGTGTTTTAGCATTAAGAGCTTCCGCTAGCTCTACACGTGATCTTTAGAGGCCCAAACTGAAAAAGGCATTCTAGGATACATGAAGAGAGATTATAGTTGACGGCTCTGGAAGCTGCAGATGTTGCAAGATCAAACCTGTTTTTGGAATCTTTTGTGGTTCAAGGTGATTGTAGCTGATTTACCCCAGCGTGACCCAGATGCTATACCAGATCAAAACCAGGTCCACCAGCTGGTAATAAGTAGCATTTAGAAGCAGCTAATGAACAAAAATTACCTAATGTTTGTTTTTGCTTTTTTAGGGTGCATTTTTCAAAGCCTTCTAGCAAAATGTTTGTTTGTTTGTTTATGTATGTATGTATGTATTTTTATTTTTGTATTTATTTATTTATGTTATATGTTTTTATGTTATATGTTATGTTATGTTATGTTATGTTATGTTATGTTACAATTACAATTTTGTTTTGTTTTTGCTTAGTCTTCTTTTGTCTTATTTTGTATTTTTAGGGGGCCTTTCAGCCAAATGTTTTTGGAAGTTGAATGGGCCTGATGCTTTTGTCAGTCAATGAAGCTCCGCCTTCAAACCGGTTCAAACACTTGAAAATCTGTTTTCCTTCCATCTCTGTGTGTTTGTGTTAGGGTGGGTGGCATGGCTGTTGTGGGTTTGTATACATCTTCCTGTGCCACCCAGGAGAAACAAGAGTTGCATTTCCTCTAAAATCCCTCCGTGCTGATTACACTCTAATGCTTTGTTCCTCTCAAACTGCTGCGGCAGTGGAGAAATCTCTGCGTTTATTTATTAAAGACTTGCACAGGCTGTGGGGCGACCTGTCAGATCCATTAGACGATCTCTCATCAAAAGAAAGAAAGGCAGAATGTGAAGGAGAGGTTTTATAAATTGAGGAAAAAGGGTGTTAAAGGGATGGAGAGGTGGGGGTCTGGGAGTGTTTGGTTGCGGTGTGGTGCTGTAAACGTGTTTAGCAGAGCTGCATTAAGACTTCACACAGTTCTGGCAGGAACTCTCCAGTTTCATAAGGCTGATCTCTGCACCAACTCCACAGGGCGTTTTCTCCACAAATGTCATCTCACGCACACACACGCAGAGTCAGACAGACTTTAACCCCCTCCGGTGACCACATGAGGACACAACTTTGTGTGTGTGTGTTTGGATTACTTGGCCGTACTTGGTTGATTGACTGTTTGCTAAGCCCTGCCTTAACATTGTGACCAAACCTTAGCAATAACAGCTACATTTGCTCCAAAGTAAATTAATGTGATGCCATTTAGTTTATTTATTGACTCTAGCCACAGTAGTGTCGATAGTGAATACATGAATGCTTTGTAAAAACATTACATTAATGTTCTATGGAAACGTATGTGTGCTATGAGTAATCTTTTGCTTTTAAAGAATTGAGGTGTGTGTGTTAGTCGGTGAAAGCTACATTATAATCTCCTCTCATTCTGCTGGTGTTGAGTGCATTGATCCAGTAAGACTGTGAGCTCTAAAATCTCTCATGCTTTACCACGTCTAATGTGTAGGGTTTCCTCCTAGTCACACGCCACTTCCTTTTTCAACAACACTCACACACTTTGCTCATCTGTGTGTGTGTGTGTGTGTGTGTGTGTGGTATTCTGCACACTTTAAACACACATGATCAGCTCTTGAACACTCTGTGTGGTTTGTGAGTACATGACCAAACATTAAATCTGCAGAAAGCCATGTCGATTTCAGCAGAAA
>NW_015665829.1:340266-341191 GCF_001515625.1 Sinocyclocheilus rhinocerous | reverse complement strand
CAGTCAAGAATAACTTAAAGAGGTTGCCACCGTTTAGTAAACTGCAAAATAAGTAAGCCGTTATGACTGGCAATACTCTTTTGAGCAACTAGAGTAGAGCTATATATACATGTGGACTAGCTTTGGCTCTTCCTGCTGACTTGAATGGTGATGCTTCCCGTTTGTCAGTTGATGGCCTTTCATTTTTAACCAGAAATGTGCACGCTGCTTTTCTGATGTTCACTGAAGTTTTCCGTGTCTTTTCCCCGTGTCACTTGAAATGTTTCCATTTTGAATCGTTGTTACCAAAGGCGAGACACGTGAGGAAAAAATAAACGATCAGTAAAGGCGAGACAAGTGATGAAAAATTAAACGATCAGTTGTGGAACTATATTCTGTCATAAATCGCATACCATTCATTGCTGAACTTTCTACCATCCGTTACTGGAAATGAAATTACTGGTTGATATGTCCCGATCTCAATCAAGTTTAAACACACTTTTGGTCCGTGAATTAGATCTCGCTTGGGACGCGCGCTGTCTGTGGAGGTTTGGCCAGGACCGGTTCCAGAATTAAATCAACATATTTTATGTTCCGTCCATTGTCAATCACTGCTATTTCGAGAGTGAATCCCACATAAATATGTGGATGTCATTCCCGAAACTTTGCAGGGTATAGCCTATCTGTCCGAAAAACGCAATTCTGAATGGATTATACCATAGAAAGTGCGCAAAGCGTGCTCCCTTTATCACCAAAAAGTGAGACTCATCTTCGTTCATCGCGATCTTACAAAGTTCCGTTATAATCAATGAAGCTCTCTAAACTGCACAATGAATCTCTTATTTACATCGCGTCTGCACTTAGTCATGAGATGATTCACGACGAGCGTGCAAAACTGGACTTAAAAACTGCGGCGCTTTCAGCAGTGAGTGAATTCTGACAAAAC
>NW_015665829.1:256469-338980 GCF_001515625.1 Sinocyclocheilus rhinocerous | reverse complement strand
TAGTTCACCCAAAAATGAAAATTCTGTCATTAATTACTCCCCCTCATGTCGTTCTAAACCCGTAAGACCTCCATTCATCTTCGGAACACAAAGTAAGAGATATTTTTTATTAATTCTGAGAGCTTATTTTTGTTTTCTTTGCGTACAAAAAGTATTCTCGTAGCTTCGTAAAATTACGGTTGAACCCCTGATGTCACATGGATTATTTTACCGATCTCCTTGCTACGTTTCTGGACCTTGATCGTGGTAATTACATTGCTGTCTATGGGAGGGTCAGAGAGCTCTCAGAATTCATCAAAAATACCTTAATTTGTGTTCCGAAGATGAACGGAGGTCTTACGGGTTTAGAACGACATGAGGGTGAGTAATTAATGACAGAATTTTTTTATTTTTGGGTGAACTAACCTTTTAACTCAAATATATCAAATTGGTCCCACAAAATAACAGATGTCAGTCTCATTTGCTCTGTGGTAAAGTTGAGCAGGAAAATTTTGCTCTGAATTCTACCCTTATGCTGTCCAAAATGTAAATTTTGTGGGAAAGGTAGAAAAAAAGAAACTGCAGTGTGGTTGGTGTCTTCAAAGACTCAGCTATTTTATTAGATCAAGTTAACCTGGTTTGGGTTCTTCAACCCTTTTGGGAAACTTTGGAGCCGTTTGTACATGCCTGTGTGGAAAACTCATTTGGCTTTGTCCTTGTAATTACCGTATTTTGTGAGTAGCTGGTTTGCATTCTGTGTGTGTAGGAGAGTGGACTTATGGGCTTGAATTCTCTTTAGTCAAATTATATGACATCACATTTGAGGAGCTTGGTCACAAGGCCACTGTGCTAAGTTGAATGTTACCACAGACACCAAAATTCCTTCATCAAATAAACAATCATTCGTGTCCAGGTCAGTAAGTCACAGAACTGTTTGATTTGAGAAAGTTCAGGAGGACCACACGCTCTCCGAGCTGATTCAGAGCTCTCCTTCCTGTTTGTGCAGGATGGTTTAATTTTGGTCAGTCCTAATTGCTCATGACTGTTTGGTGTTATCCCTTTAAACACATGGTCCTTGTATGTGTTTAAAGGGCAGCTAGATGCTTCTTTATGTGTGTGGTCTCCTGCAGGCTGTGACAGATATCAGGCCTGCTCAGACTCACACTGAAGGAGAGTGTTTGGTTAGATTTACCCTGCATTAATATCCTTCAATCAGCCCTCCTAGGCTGTTAAGACATTTCATGAACCACAACAGAGAGTTAGATTGATCTAACTCTCTTTATGTTTTTTATATGTCTAGGTAAGCTTTTAAAGGAAGTTTGGTTTGGGCCCATAATTTATAATTTAATTTAAAAACCATGTCGTTCCAAACTTGTATCCATGGACCACAAAAATAACTTTTTAAATAAATAAATAAATTCCCTAGGGTGAGAGTCCAGTAGTGACCACTGCTGACTTGTGCTCAAAACTACTGTTGTATAACTTTGAGCGAGGTCATTAGTGTGAGGAATTTGAATGAGATTTGATAGCTTTTCAGTGAATACAAATAAAACATTTCTGTATCTTCAACTTTTATGGAGTCTCTTAACTGACTGTTTCAATTTACTTGCTATGCATGGAAAATAGCAGCATGAACATTCTTCAAACTTTCTTAAATCTTATGGGTTTGGAATGACATGAGGATAACTGATAACAGGAAAGACAGGGCTGTGTCCAAAATTGCCCCCATGCCCTTATATAGTGTACTATTTGCGGGGCAGCCATGTGTAGTGGTGTCCGAAACCATAGAACATTATTAAGTGCACTCATTCAATGCCATAATGCTCCCCAAAATCAAGTGTACAATGATATATACAACATAGCTAGCCTCTAGAGCAGGGGTGTCAAACTCAATCCTGGAGGTCCGGAGCCCTGCAGAGTTTTGTTCCAACTCTGCTCCAACACTCATACCACATAGTTTTCAAATAAGTCTGAAGGACTTGATTAGTTGGATCAGGTGTGTTTAATTAGGGTTGAATCTAAACTCTGCAGGGCTCCGGCCCTCCAGGAATTGAGTTTGACACCCCTGCTCTAGAGAATACCAGTAGCCCCTCACTGCAGAACAAAGATCCAGGGGGCGGGGTTGGATCCACATCTAGGGGGTGGAGATGGTAGGTTTAGGGGTGGAGATGGGAGGGTTTAGGGATCAGGTGGTGGAGACGGGTAGGTTTAGGTATATGTAAGGTGGGAGGAGTTGGATCTGGATCCAACCTCGCCCCCTAGATCTTGTGTTCTGCAGTGAGGACCATCTCGAGAATACCCATGTACTGTAGTGTCTAAAGTGTCTAGTTTCATTTGCTAATTCAGTGGACTAAATTAGTGGACTGAGGTAGGGAACAGTGAATGAGGGTATTTGGAATGATTTCGGATACAGCCTGGGAGATCTTGATTAGCTGGTTCAGGTGTGTTTAATTAGGTTTGGAACTAAAAGTTGTAGGAAGGTAGCCCTTCAGGAGCTGGATTGGACACCCCTGGCCTATACAATCTTTGATTGTATCTCTCTGGCTGTATTTCTTTCCATCTTGTTTTCCTCTCGCATTTTATCTCTCTTGCAATCCTATCTGCCTTTTCAGAGGCCACAGTTGTACAGATCTGTCGTGTTTATTCATCAGCAAAAGCCTGGCCAGCTTCTATCTCTTGTTCGCTAGCAGAAGTGGGGCCCCAGTCCAGGGCCATTGTGTGTAGAGTTTTGTTGTTAAAGCCTCTTTTTATTGGGCCAGCTGTAGCTCTGAAGGTGGCCAGCTCTCTCCTATAACCTGCAATTCAGCCTGGCATTTATTTTATTTCTGTATAAACGAAACGCACAGCTCTCTTATAAATCTATTACATTTTGGCTGTTGTTTCTCACTTGACACCACTGACTGGCGAAAGGCAATTTGTCACTCAAGCATGTCGAGCTTGGTTGTGCCGTCCATCTGAGGACTGCCTGCGGCACATCGCCAGTGACGAGCTGATCAGCGAAGCAGAGACAAACTAATCGTGTTTCTGTCTTGACACACAGACTTGTTTTTGCCACCCTGTGCTGCAAGCATACCTACAGGACAGAATGACTTTCAAGGAATCGGGGATATTTAAATTTGAGCAGGTATGAGTACCTTGAGAGTTCTTGGGCCTACAGTTCCCCCTTCCCAACTTAATCCTCTCGAAAGTTTTGAGTACTGTTCGTGACTCGTATTGAAAGACGCGTTTCTAAAAGCGCCTTTCTCCACTGATGAGCTTTCAAAGGAAGCCATGTATTCTGCCACAATGTGGATGCGTAACAATGAGCAAAGATGCAAGGTTTCAAATTGCTTCCCGAGGATCACGCTCCAGCTAAGCAACTCTTGGTTCCTGTGCATTCTCTCATTGCAATGGGAGTGATCTCGTTTTGTTATTGTCAGATAAAAAGGGGTTAAAGTGGGAGCCCAGGAGAGAACGTAATACTTTTTAAAAGGACGGACCCTAAGGACCCTTGGCTCTGCAGTGGCCCGTGATGCACAGACATTCCAATGCACTGAGGTAGAGGGTGTAACGGGCTGCCTCTGTTGGCCTCCCGCACTGGATAACCTATCTCTCTCTCTGTCTCTCTCTCTCTGTTGTCCCCTTCATGGCTTTTGCTCAGAGCAAACAAAACAAAAACACTTTCTTGTCATGGCTGACTCTGGCCGTGCTTCGCTCTACAAACCAATCACCTTCAATCAGCTTACGGCAGACCCAGCAAGCATAGACGTACGCTCTGCTGTGCTGACCCAAATCTCTGGCAAATACTGCTGTGTGTGCTTGTTTCCTTTCTTCCTCCAGCATCTGGAGGACATGTGTAGAGAGAGGAAGAAGCGCTTTAATATTTTTGCTCTTGAAGGTCATCTCTCCTAGCCTTGTTTTCCCCCTCTCTTGCTTTGATTTTTTTAAGGAATTCGTGTTATAACAAATTTCTTGATGTTAAGAGAAAGATCACGGTTGGCACGTGGCCTACATTCTTTGTTGATGAAATCCAGGACTGTGTGACTATATTTAGCATCGTTCATACGAACAGGCTTCCAGTGCTCTTTTAAAAGAGTCTCTCGCGAGAGTATAGACTGCCTGCCTGCTAATGAATCCATTGGCATTACATATTCATCTGGGAAAGAAGACGCACAGTATGAACTTCCTACATGCAGATAAAGGAATTTATCTTTTGTTTGCTCATGCTCCTTTCAGTGTCGGTGTGATGTACATTCTCTTTACAATCTGATTGACTGAAACCTTGGTAGAAGTAGAAGAAGCTGATGTACTTAATGGGCGCACCACATGGCAGTTTTAGAGTCATTTCATTCAAGTTTTTCTGGAAAATGTTAAGTTGTTTTATTGTGGAAACTAGTGGATGCATGCTTGGTAGTTTGTTGTCTGATTGTTACCGTTAAAACGCTAAACCATGATCAGAAAGGTTAAAACTAGTCAACTTCGCTAATCAACTAGTCAGTCTTTAGAGGCCAACAGACCTTTGCTTCATCCATTGCAAGATTTAGTCACACTCATGGTCTGCTAATGCTGCTGAACAACCTGTCTGGAGGGGATGTTTGCAAAAAAGATTGCAATAAAAGGGAAGTTTCTCAGGCTGTACAGGAAATGCATGCTCAGTGGTGGTTACAGACTGATGCTCTGTATTCAACTTAGCCTCTGTTGGCTTTCCAAACCTTTTGAAAAGAAACTTTGCATTTAGAGCAAGAAATGTCACGTGTCTGGTGTCTCATTGACTGGTGGAGATCTTGCATCCTCATTGCGTATGCCCTCATTGGAACGCTTTAAGTATGTTAGGAGCCCCAAGTCCCACTTGGGCCATCTATGTTATGGGTGTGTGTATGCATGAGTGTGTGTGAATGAGAGACACTTCTCCTCGCTCTGTCACACACCCATGTGCTCCTGGTGCTCATTAACGAGGCTCCGAGCTCCTTCGGGATGGAGCAGAGGGGGTTTTGGGAGGCAGGGTGAGTGTTCGTACGTGCGCTGCGGGTAAGTGGCGTCTCTTAGCTTGTGGCAGCTATCGGTGTCTCGTCACATCTGAGTACCGGTGCTGCCAACCAGCTTTGCCAGTGTAAGAATGAGCCTGGAATCGTCACGCTAACTGCCAGAAGCAGCTTTCTGATGCTTGTCTTTGTGACAAATTTAGTTTGACAAGTTTGTGTATGTGTATGTGTTTGTGCATGTTATCGGCAGATTAGCTTCTTGTATATGATTCTTAAGTCCAAATTGTGCTTCCGTTTTTAAACCAAATGCATTGCCTTTCAAAGTATACTTAATTTGATAGCATTTGTGAATAACGCTTCACACACGTGCACCAGAAAGTTTCATCCCTCTCCAGTTTCTATGCAATTTCTTTCTAGAAGTTATAACTGATTAAACTAGGGTGTTGAGTATATTTTAACACACATTGCATTGTTGCATCATTGTGGCAACCCAGTGTGCAATGGAGTGACCTTCAAATCCTGTTGAATCAGATATGTTGTTCAGTTAGCTAGCTATAAACATGTTGACCGTTTAATTAAACTTAACTTGCTTGCTCAGCAAGATTCTCTTCAAACTGTTGTTCTGACATGGCGGTAGATGAATAGTTGATGAAAACAATAGCAGCCACTGTGATTATGCTAACAATGTGACACATACTTGTTTTATATTTACTTATAGACATGAATTGTTTTGACATTTTAGCTTGTGTAACTAGACATGGTTCTCATACTATACTTAAAATGTGCTCTCATACTATCCCGTGTATCCTGTCATGATTTTATTTTTAATTGTAAATCCAAAAAAATAATAATAATGTGTTCATTTCAATTCATCTCTGTTTTTAGCATTCTTAAATGCTAAACTGTTCCTTTTAAAGGTGAAGTGTAAAATTAGCATTAAATATGTATTGGCATGGTATAATTACCTCAGAGAAGAGTCTGGTCCGTGATCAGCATGTTTATAACTTGACTCTCAGGGAGAAAAAAGCGAATAGGTTGTTTGCCATGTGTTCAGCTATCACAACTGCGCAAGTATCTGCTACGCTGACTCCTGGAAGCCTCGTGTCAATTCGCACATCCTTGAGTTACAAAACACAAGCTAAGACTGAATATCTATAGATATCAGAGCCTCCGTGACTTGGCATTTTCATTGGACAACATATTTAACGTATATTATGTACAAAATGACGCAATTGCACAAGTGAACTCGAACTAAGTTAGGTGGATGCGCTCTTCCCGTAACAACACGCTGAAACATGGCGAATTAAACCAAAGAATTCACAACATTTTATTATAATTGTGTTCTCATTATAATGTTATATGACAGTCCCAATCATAATCGTTATTAATTTTGTTTGCTGCTGTTTGAGCTGCATGCGCTGAGCTGAAGATTATTACTGGTAAACTGCGCTTTATTAACTCTCTATTAACGGGTCTCTCCTCAACCACCACCAGTGTGCAGCATCCACTTGGATGATGCGACGGCAGCCACAGGACAGCGGCGCCAGTGCGCTCACCACACACCAGCTACAGGTGGAGAGGAGAGAGAGTCATAGAGCCAATCAAGTGGATGGGGATTATTAGGAAGGCCATGATAGACAAGGGCCAGTGGTGGCAATTTGGCCAGGACACCGGGGTTACACCCCTACTCTTTACAAGAAGTGCCATGGGATTTTTAATGACCACAGAGAGTCAGGACCTCGTTTAACGTCTTTAACGTCTCATCTGAAGGACGGTTGTTTTTGACAGTATAGTGTCCCCATCAATATACTGGGGCGTTAGGACCCACACAGACCACAGGGTGAGCACCCCCTGCTGGCCTCACTAACACCTCTTCCAACAGCAACCTAGTTTTCCCTGGAGGTCTCCCATCCAGGTACTGACCAGGCTCAACCCTGCTTAGCTTCAGTGGGCAACCAGTCTTGGGCTGCAGGGTGATATGGCTATGATCTTAACTGTATTTTTCTTTTCGAAGTGATTCCAATCATATTTCAAGCAATTTAAAACCATCATGGCGAACGGTGCGCATCTGAAGTGTCTCTGAAGGAAATAATGCATTTTTTATCAGCTTTAAGATATCGGTCAAATTTTCTTATCGGGTCGATAACAGTAAAAATGAACATTTATCGGCCGATACCGATATTTGGTGGTCGATGCATCCCTAGTAATATGACTGTTCCATTCTTCTGATCGTTGTTTTCATTGCAGGCTAGCGAGCCGAGCTGCGGTCTTACAGCTCTGTTAACGCCAGCATCCAGCTCAGCATTTTTTCCCCGAGCTGGGGTAGCGCAAGAAGGAAATAACTGTGGCGGCTTGCCAGGCTTTGAGGGAAGGGAGGACGGAGAGGAGGGTGGAAAGGGAAAAAAGAAAACAAACTTGAAGGCAAAGCGTTCGTGGTCGGCTCCCAGAGTTGAGAGAGGAGTGTTTTTTTTTTCTTTTTCAGACGGGAGAGGTGTGTGCGTGCTGTGAGGAGTAATACTCTATCCAGAGAGCAGCGCTGGCGCGCAGCCAGACCGCGAGGTGATAGCGAGCGCGGGGTAATTGCTGCCTACCCGGCAGCCTGCTGGATTGTGCTCCTGGGATCCAGTGACAGCATCAAGCCTCTGAGCGCTTCAGCCCACCTCGCCGTCTGCGTGGAGCGCTCTACGCGCACTCACACGCTGATATTATTGCCGTCTCTTGGCAAAGGACCCCAGCGCGGCGCATTAGAGCAATAATATGTAGTTAATTCTTAAAACTGATGCTTTGTATCGCTTGCTAATTCTGGTGTATGTGAGAACAGCTCTGTGGTTGAGCTGCGGCTTTGCATGCAGGCTATTTTGAGCCGCGCTCTGTCTGTGTGTGCGTGCACGTCTGCAGGTGTGTGTGTGTATCTAACGAGGTGCTCTGGTGGTTTCACACACCACACACCCAATCAGCCACTGTCAGGCTTCTGCAGCGCATCAGTGCGTAGAGCAGTCTCGAGGTGTGTGTGTGTGTGTGTTTGTTGACAGACATGTCTGCTGGGAGATCTGATGTTCACCTGTCAGTGTCAGCCCCCGCACAGGAACTCGCACACGCACACACTCCCATGCCTTTTGTTTCCCTAAGCCCCACCTTCTGCTTAACCCCACAGGAGACAATGCCACCATGCAAACCCTACACTTCTAATTGGGCCTTTCCTCCAGATTTGTCAAGTTTTAGGTCTCAAAATCATTAAATTGACAAAGGTCATGTGTAGCGCAGGAACTTTTACTAACTGTAAGTGATGCTTGAGGAAGCGTTTACTGTTTTAGTAACTTTGTGTTAAGGATTTTAATAATTTTGTAACCTTAAGTATTATACTTTGTGATACGAACATGAATGATACCTCAAACCTTGTAGTTCTATTTATTTGATTTGTTTTTTTTTTTTTTTGAGTCCAGAACTCAAAAAAAAAAAAAACATATTTAGACCTACATTTCCATCCATTTGTATTACACAATTTTAGCATAAACTAATAAATGTGGTGCATACATCTTACATAAATTGGTGGTAAGAAACAGGTATGGTTTCAGCTCTCAAAAATGTCATGGCATAGTTTATTATTAACTATTTGCATCTATTTGATTTTATTTAAATAATCATTCAAATTACTGTACAATACAATATTTCTTTATAAACCATCACAATAAAAAAAGGTTGATCAAAATGCTGTACAAAAACAGAAGTAACTACGAGAAATACAAAACACACGACAATAGTAAAACAATGATCAAACCAGTGGTCAATGAATATTGAAGACCCTAGAGAATAAGTATGTCTTGAAAGACAAATACTTAGAATCAGTATTAATCTATTTATTGTGAAAACAAATACATTCATTTAGTTAAATAGAAAAAGAACTTGGTTAAAACATGGCTAGCTGTGGAACAAGCATTATTCATGTATGAAATAGAAACAAATTGGGTATATCGATGATAAATATAAACTTAGTTATTGTGTATTTAAAACGCATTCAGTTTATTAGTACTGTTACAAAAATGTACCTGTTTAATTTATGTATGCCTGACTAATATGCATCATGTCAAGTTTATTCGTTAGTTAAAACTGTGTGGTCGAAATGATTGAAAAGTTTATATGCAATTCAAATGCATAAGTTTAGGCCCATTGTTTTTTTGTTTTTTTTGTGTGTTTTTTTGAGTGCAACTATCTAAACACCATAGCAAACACATAGCAATGTGCCTTTGGTCCTTCGCAAAGGCTTAGAATCACTGTGAAAACCACCTAGCATTGTGGAGGCAAGTTTTGCACAAACACCACTTGCCTTTCCAGAACATTTAAAAATTTAGTTTGGTGGCACCAGTTTCTGTTAGAGTTTTTTTTTTCTTAATTTTTTAAGACATCACATGCGGAGATCTCTTTCCAGGATTTAGTTTAGTAACAATTAAGGTCAGACTGTTGTTTTTGTAGCATTGTCTTCATCTTGACTCTTTCATTCACATGTAGAAGGCTTCATTACTTCGTTACTATTTTTGTAGCTATCTAACTGATGTGCTTCTCCTTCAGTACAGTAACTGTGAGAAACACAACTCCCACACCACCACAGCACAGGAATGTCTGTAGTTCCCCTCTCGAGACAAGCGCTCCGAGAGAGAGAGGAAGCCGTTATTGTCTGTGTGCAGAGGCGGACAAAGTACACAACTCTGTTACTTGAGTGAAAGTACAGATACTGCTGGTCAAATATTACTCCATTACAAGTGAAAGTTGTAAAGACAGATTTTTACTTAAGTAAAAGTACAGAAGTACTTGCTTTTAAAAGTGCTTAAGTACCAATACAATATTTGTCTTTCAAATGTAGTGAAGTTAAAGTCATAAGTTTCCAGAAAAAATAATACTAAAGTAAAGTACAGATACTCAAAAAGTGCACTTAAGTACAATACTCAAGTAAATGTACTTTGTTACTGTCCGCCTCTGTCTGTGTGGGAAATAACATTTTAACTGGCTCTTTGAATGTCAACATAATGTGGTTATTTGCTACCATCAGTGTCTTTAACCTCATCTACAGATGAATTCCACTGATAAATCTTACATACTCACTGTATTTAAACATGTTTATATTTATCTTCTCTTTTTTAATTTAATATTTATATTTAAGTTGCTTTAGTTTTTGACTAGTGCGGTACTGCTTTTTATTAAAAATGGTATAATGAATGAAAATAACAAAATAACTCCTACAGCACACTTTTGTTATCTGTAGGATGCATGTGAGAACCTGACCTGTGTGGAAAATTATTCTATAGATAGATTCAGAATTGTTATCAAGGACTGTTGTCTGGAAAGGAAACTGTATTTTTGGAAAGGAAGTCTTTGTCTTTGTTCCATTCTTAAAATATCTCTAAAAGATGATTCAGTTTTTGAAATAGTCCAAGATCAAACAAATAATTGATCCTAAAGTAGAGGGAAAATGAAGTCATCATGAACCATCAACAGCATTTGATATCTGGCAGGGAAGTGTGTGTTTGTGCGCATTAAGTGTGATTTTTTGTTATCTCTCTGAAAAGTGCTGTAGATTGATTTTATTTGTTTACTCAAACAGCTGCATTTAAGTTTGTCAGTGTCTTGAGTGCTGATTAATTCTCTACAATAGTGCTGATCTGCGTTCTCTTTACAGGATGATAATGATGGGATGCCCTGGTCGGAGGAGCGAGTGGTGCAGAAAGTGCTCTATCTCTCGTTGAAGGAGTTCAAGAGCGCTCAAAAGCGCCAGCTCTGTGATGACCTCAGCAATGGAGGAAAAGGGCCTAATGGTAAGACACACGTTCAAAGTTTTTCAGTCTTTTCTTCACCAAGTGTCTAAACACTCAGGGTAATAGCTTGGTAAACTGTACACAGGCACGTTTTTGTTCAGTTTTTCACCTGCTGGACAAGTCTGTTACCAACACTTTTATATAGGGTGACCATACACCATACCTTTTTATCCTGGACATGTCTTGCTCGGGATTTCTAAATTGCCTAAAATGTCCAGGTTTTGGCTGAAGGTAATGACTGAATAGTAGTTTGACCAATAGCGTGCCGTGCAGGCATCGTACATAATCGACCAATCGTGGCATGCCAGAAGATGCGATCAACAGAGAACGATCAAAGCAATACAAATATTTGTATATACAATATATGAGGACCATAGAGAGAAAATCAATAGCAAAACAAAGCCAAAACCCAGACATTTTAGGCAATTTAGAAATCCCAGCCAGGACCAAAAAAAGGACGTATGGTTACCCATTTGATATTAAAATCTGTTATTAATGCATGTTTTCCATCATATGAATGAAGCCAGCTTTGATTTAGCTCTTTCTCTTTGGGTACAGTGCAACGATTGGTTTGATTTGATTTGATCTACTTTTGTTTGGTCAAAGGAAGCTCCTGAGGAAGTTTCCAGTGAGTATATTTGTACAAGTGCCATGTGATCCAGGTTACTTCAGAGCTTTGGAAATCGTCTGATAGCTGCGTGTCTGACACTGCAGCTCGGCAGTCTGGGACTTCACTTCACACGGGCCTCAGAAAGCCAGAGCTTTCACTAAAAAGAGCTCTGTGACTCTACAGGGAACAAAGAACAGGCCTCATACATATGAGTCTGCACAGCCAGACAGAGACGAGGGGGAAAGCCTTCTCTTGATGTGGGCTTACCCATTTTATCACTCAATTGGGAAAAAGAAAGGAAAATAAAAGAAATACAACAGAAGTGAGACTATTGCCTTTCTCCAGTTGATAGCTTATGTCAGGGGTGACAGGACACTTCTCTTTACTTAGAGTAGACTGCATAATTTAATTGATGTGAATGAAACAAGGCTGTGAGAAATAGTCCACTTAGTATGCCATAATGTTTTAAAATAACACAAATTTAAAATGCACTTTTTCGCTAAGTGTCCCGTTACACAAATATTTGAGATCACGTAGGTGAAATTGTTGAAAACGCTGTTTCATGTCACTTTTAAGGTCCTAGCTCACGTCTTATTTTAACAACAGAGTTTGTTGTCTAATGTAAATATTTTTGAAAGACTTTTAGAGATTTTTTTTTTACTTTTTCAATGTTTCGTCTGCTAAATGATTGATGTCCACAAACAGGCCTGTAGTCTCTCGCAACCTTATTTTGTTTGCAAACAAATCTCAACTACTCTGAACATCAGAGTAGCTGCCATGTGGTCGGCTGGTGACAGGTAATCTCGTCCCAGTGACTCTAAAAACAGCAGGAGTTCAAACACAAACCCCTCGCTCCGCATGTAAACATGCAGAGAAACTCAAGTGGAAGGGGTTTCTGTTGACACTACGGCAGGTGGTTAGATATACACTCTTTAAATAAACTTTTAAACTGATAATAAGCTCGTATCACAACAGCCCTTAATCTTGTTTTCTTGTTGTTGTGTGTTACGTTGCGTTGCTACCTCAGGTAACGCTAATCCCTTTGAACACAGGGTGTTTAACGAAGGATGATGATGCATGAAGACTTTGTTCACAGATGCAAATGCTCAACAGACACAAGCGCAGCATGTTTTGACTCGAAAGGCTCAGTGTCAGATTTAGGTTCCGTCTGTACGTTAGCAATCGCTGATGATTTTTACTGCTCAAGAAAAATCAGTCAACAACACAAGATGGGACGAGGTATGGAGTAGGCCTGTCGCAATAATCAATATATCAACTTATCGCGCAATATATGTACATGACCTCAATAATTTTTGGTGACGCAATATATCGCCCATTATATTTACTTGAAAATTAATGTCACCATGTTTTGTACATTCCACTTGCGCCTGTGTCTTTTGCAGCTTCTCGTACATAACATGGTGTAGTCATAAGGTGCTACATCAAATTTAAAAAATGCTTCTACAAAAAAAAGTTTCATCTGCAGATATCAGAGAAAAGAAGGTCAGGGAAAAATCTGTAGATGGAAAAATCTCCATACAAGTTATTTGTGCATTTTTCTTTTTTTCTAGTTGTTACTTTGCACTTTTTGTTAGAAAATATTTATTTACTATTTAGTCAGGTTTTTTAAGTTATCTAATATTTTTGATACTTAATTTCCATGATCTAAATATTCTTAAAAATTAAAAGTTTGTTATCATTTGGAAGTGTGTAGGCCTTCTTGCATTATTATGCTGTTACATTATGATTATATATTCAGTGGCATAAAATGGTCTTTAAAATGACAATAATATCGCTTATCGCAATTATTTCTGGGGCAATATATCACACAACAAAAAGTTGTTATCGTGACAGGCCTAGTATGGAGCAAGAGCCGCATTCGCAATTTCTTACAAAAAAAAAATGTGTTGGTCTATATACAAACTTTTTTCTGCTCTATCATCATCTTGTTTTTCATTGTGTCAGCTTTTTTTTTTTTCTCCTTTGCTAAACCACTCTCTGTGTCTCTGTGTCTCAAGTCTGTGACTTGTTGGCAACTGTATCTATGGACAGTGTTGTTGTTGTTGTTTTTTGGTTTGGTTTTTGTGTTTTGTTTTGTATGATTTTTGTTTTGTTTTCATAATCTCAGACCATCTGAAATGGAGCTCATTACAGTCAATGCACAGATCCATGAGTAATGGAGAGTCTGAGGGAACCAAACTCCATGTGGCTGCAGATCACTACTTGGCTGCTCTGCTCCTGCTCCATCGTTTCCCAGCAGCGCTGGCAGAGCAGACAAAAGGGGACCGTCAGGGGACGTGTTTTAGCTTTTGTGTTCCAAACAATGTGGCACTGGCGTCCATTTTGAGGCAGTGTTAAGAGGACAAAAACAGCCTATTTTGGCCAAAGCAACTGTGTCTGCCACCACAGGCCAGACATGCTCTTATTAAAGGGGACGTATGCTTTATGTAACATTTATTTTTGCACAAGAGCCCACTTGCAATATTAGTCAAGCAGTCATAATTTACTTGACATGACCAATTTCATAGCAGACTGCTTACATTAAAATGCATATAGCTATCAGTTGTCACTCTATATTTCCCAATAATATGTCTTAGATGATATTTGAATGCTTAGTTTTATGTTCAAAGCTGCTGGGGTCAAAAATGTAATGTAATGCAATGCAGTACAATGATGATTGAGAGGTGAACAAGTAAACATCCCTTAAAAGCCTGATGATCATATTCGATAGTCATATTTTATCATGAATCTAAAAAGTTATGTTTGGATAACCAAGTAAACCTTCAGTCCCGTTAAATTCCAAGTTGCTTCAGTCCAGAAAATGTTCATCTTGAAACATTAATAACAACATAAAATGTATTCTTGCGTTCACTTTTCACTATTCCCAGCAAAAGACATGTGAACTATGACCTGAACGTTTTTAGAATAATACTATAAGGTCTTTTAATTGCTAAAAAAAATATAAACTATCAATCAGACAACAAAATGCATGTAAAAGATTGTGTACAAAAAGTTTTGATCATGTGGATAATTTAGAGGCCTTAGAAAGTTGCATATCAGTTATGATACAGTTGGATTTATAAAGTAAAGGAAACTAGAGAAGTCTAAGCATATACTGAATGATTGTACATGTCTTAAATGACCAGTCTGTCTTTTTGAAGTTTTTTTGAAGTCCTCAGTCCAGTTTAGGACCAGGGCAAGGTCAACGGACAACACAGTGACTCCTAATAATGGCATGAAGCGACAGGTTTCCAGTGACAAGCAATTTTTGTGTCCATCTGGAGTGTCATAATTCAGTGTAGATGTGTTTTCTCTGAGCATCTGATCTGTGATGGGACACACCTATACCATATTTCTCCATTGGTCCGTATTTGAAAGTAACTAATGGGCCACACATCATGACACCACACTGCTCAAGTGACATCTCGCTCTTTGTGGAAACCAGGAGGTGAACGCAGCGAGGTGACGGGCTTAGTTAAACACGCATAAATATGATTAGAGGCCCTGAAGGACAGACGGTTGATAAACAGTCACACGCTCTCTCGGTCTGTAGAGAGAGAGAGAGAGAGAGAGAGACACCTGACATTTGGCTCCGCTAGACTCCGACTGTCTTTCACACAGCCACTCAAGTGAGACCAACATATGTAAAACACAACGCGGGAAGCGAGCAGCCTGCATTAAGCTGTTTACATCTGATCCCTCTCCACCCACGTCGGCTTGGCTTGGCTGGCTCTCTCGGGTTTTGGCTTCCCATGTTGTGATGAAGGCAGCGGCTCGCGAGCTTGTTTGCTCTTGCACTTGAGGAGTCATTTTAAATGACCAGTTTTGACTATAGGACATGTTTTGCTGCTTTTCTTTTTTGAGTTAAATGGTCCCAGTTTTCTCAAAGACAATGTTTTGTCCCATGAGAATAGACCTCTTAGGACTTCGCTTGGATGCTTTGAAGTCCAGCCATATTGGTCCATATATGAGAGAAGCATTTTTATAGATTTTCATGTATGTGTTGGAAAGCAGCTTTATTGTTGTCTCTTTGTTCTGCAGCTGTTTTTCCGGCCGGTTGGAGATTTGAGGTCCAGCTCTGGGAGTGTTTGATGATTCTGGATATTCGCTCAACGAATGTTACTAAACACAGTAATTAAATCAGTTGAGCCGTATAAATGGAGATTTAACTCCATAATCCTGGATGCTCTGGTGTTAACATCCAGAGTTCTTTAGACATTGCGTTTCAGGTTTCCTTGTGTTAAATGCTGTTGACACCAGGTCTAACTCACCGGACTGTCCAGAAACCAGAATAAATATTTATCTTTCTTTTAATGCAAAATATTTAATTAATTCTTTTCACTTTTCTTTGCTAACTTATTTGGGTAACACTTTAGTATAGGGACCAATTCTCACTATTAACTAGTTGCTTATTAGCACGCCTATTATTAACATATTGGCCTGTTTATTAGTACTTATAAAGCACATATTCTGCATGACCATATTCTACATCCCTAATCCTACCCAATACCTAAACTTAACAACTATTAATAAGCAGCCAATTAGGAGTTTGAGGCAAAAGTCATGGTTTGTTAATAGCGCGAATTGGACCTGTTAAAATAAAGTGTGACCCTTATTTGTAATAATCATGTCTTTTTAAATGTCTGAGACCATCAATATCAATTCCAGACAGGAATCAGAAGTTTATGTGTTATTGATCAGTGTTTTTTTGCCAGGTGAAACTCAGTAGTGTAGTGACTGAGAAGGAAGGAGGACCCTATAAATGTCAGTTAATATATTATGTAAATAGAATAGTAATATATTGAAAAAGTAGCTCTGATATTATGGTGTAATTTCAAAACATAGCTCTCTACTGAAAGGAAAGCGGGAGCAATGGCCTTGTGGTAATTGCGAATGCTCCGACTCAACTCTTTCTTTCTTTCTTTCTTTGATTTCATGTCTCTTTATTACAGTGTCCATCAATAAAGGGGAAAAAGCAACAAAAACAACAACAACAGGATAAAAGTAATTTTATATTAATATAGAATAATAACAATAACATTCATATAGTATTTATTATATAAAAACTGCAGCTAATTTTAATCCATGCTACTGTTGAAGATCCCAGTTACTGCAGACCAGAGTGTTTCAGTTTAAAGTTTTTTTTTATGTAAAAATTTGCATCAAAACAAAGTCTACCAACGACCTATTCAAGCTGAATGTTAAGTTTAAGTCGTCACTTTTCAGCCTCCATCTTTCTCTATGGTTGGATTTTGAAGTAAACCATCTTTCTTTTTCCATTTGCTTATACTCCATTTCAGTTTTGCATTGCATTATTAAAGCAAAACCACATGACATTTCATCTTAAATTTGATTACTTGACCTGCTGCATCTGGAGGTCGTTACTGTTTCTCAGGTTTTTGCTGTTTCTATCTTTCTGTACAGCTTCCTTGTCAAACGGGCAGCTGAATGGATGTGGGTCTAAAGGAGGACATAAAGAGCACGGGTCTTGCTCTCAGGGTACAGATGGAAGCAGCGAGTACTCAGAGGACTGCCCAGCCAAAAAGAGGTGAGTGACCCACTCTCGCTCTCTCAGAGGTCAATGTTAAAGAGTTGGTTGGATCCCTGGCGGGTAACTCGAGCTGAGACTGCACTTTCAAAGACAGCCGAAGAAGAGAGTATGAAAACGGATGGCATTGTTAGTGCTGTATTCTCAGACTGAGATATTTCACTTACTGAAGATGTCAGCCTTCCTGTTTTTAATTTCCCCATTTGTTTCTATTTCTGGCTTTATTTAGCAGAAAATGACTGTCAGAAAGAAAAAAAAAACAGCTTCATTAAAAGAAGTCTGAGGACCTTATAAGAAGTGGTAATTCTTTGAAATGAATTGCTGTCATGTTTGTTTTTAATTAGTCACTTTAAGACATGCTTAAACATGTTTAATTATTAATTAAAAGCAGCAGAGTTAATATGTCCAAGTACAGTCGGTAATTAACTATTCAGCATGTAATTTCTTAGGATGTTGTAATCTGTGATTTGGAAAAGCTCTGAAGAGAGATAGAAGAATCAAGCTGCTTGGAGAAGAAGCGTAATGGACAAGGGTTTTTTTGTTGTTGCTTTTTTGAGCTGTGCCTTTGAGGCAGACGCTGCCTGGAAAATGGTGAGAAAAACCAGTGACTGGTCTTTTTCAGTAGAAAAATAGTAAACTGCTAATTTCCTTGACCACACTGAGCTTCTAATACACTTTCGGTGGTCTCTGTTGATTCATATTTTTCCATCAAATGTCCTGGTTGGGTTTGGACTCTTGCAAAGCATCCTGTCTTGTAATGTGTGTGATATTTATTGGAATTGTAGTACTCAAAGGAATAGTTCAGCCAAAATGAAGTTTCTGTCATCATTAGATCATCATTTTAAATCCATATGGCTTTACTTCTTCTGTGGTACTCTTCTGAGGAGAAATTGAGAATAATATACCGGTTGTTCCTTTCCCTGAATTTACAATGAATGAGGATTGAAGCTTTCAAGTTTCAAAAACGACACAAAAGCATCATAAAAGTAGTAGACTCTTACACTATTCCAAGTCTTTTGAAGCGATCTGATAGCTTTGTAGGATAAACTTTAAGTCATTTTTCTTTGAAAGTCTTGATATCCAATATAGCTCTCATTAGAATCGGGGTGCTTGGACTCAGAATCAGACTCGGACTACAATTATGAATAAACTTAGACTCGGATGCACTTGGGTGGATTTGAACTTGACACTGACTTTTTTTTTATTGAGTACAGTCGAATCCCTTAACAGATAAGTAAAACCAGTCAAATACAGTCGAAAATAAGTAACAACATAAAATTAAGACCTTGATAATAAACGTCTCCCACTTAAACTCAATTGGTTAAAAACGTGAACTCAAATCGACTCAGACCCAACGCTAGTTCTCTTTGTCGTGCTCATGAGAGAAGTAGTCGTGTCCAATTTGTAAATGGATCAAAGTCATCTGAGAACATTATGCATTCATTTTTGCCAGATTCTAGCACAATATCAGATCTATACTTCACAGTCAATCCAGTCCCAGAATGCATTGGAGAAAGCGCAGTGAAATAAAATCATCCAAGATGGCTGATGTCGAAATTTCGACAGTAACTATATTTCATTCATTGCTGAAAAGTATTGATAAAAAATTATTAAAAATGATGTATTTTACCCGCACGGCAGCTGTCTCAGCGTTAACCTCATTCTAACTCCCTTCTTTTATGTTGCACTTGGCATTATAACTCGCTATTTGAGCTCTTTGCCGTGTTACTCATTTTTAAGTCGCCCATCTCCTTTCAAACAGGATTTGACTTTGATCTGAGTGTATGGCCACAGTCAATGCTCAATCACACATTCACATAGATGGGTGGCATTAGCATTATGGAAGACCTATTCATCAAGCCCACTGTTTAATGGCACAACTTTCATGGCGTGCCATAAACCCCCTTACAAACAGTTGCGTAGGCCCACTGAAGAGGCTTTTCTTCCTCTGGAGAGTCTGATTTAATCCCACCAACGGCTTCGAGGGAACAAAACATCTCTGAGCGCAGACGCCGCTTCAAAGACGACGCTGCCCAGCGCCCACTGAACGCCACACAACGCAGCGCTTCCACACCGCAGCGGCCAGACCCCAGCAGATGTCCGTTTCAACCCCCTCCTGAAAGAAACATTCACAGAGACCTTCTGTCTGGGGTTCTGTCTATCAAGCCGCAAGCACCTATGGGAGATTGAGAGAGACAGCGTGTGTGTGTGCAGGCAAAAAGCACCTGCCGCTGGTTTACCTGTCACTTAATACCCTGTTATAATCATTAATCAGAGCGCTGTCCTGGAGACATCATCATTAGAACAGCTTTACGTGGAGCGAGTGGGAGGTGAAAGAGGCGAGATGGGCAGTGCAGGGATTTAAGTAAGCACAAAGAAGTAGAGAGCAGCAGATGCAGTATAAACGGTAAAGCATTGTGGAATATTAAGGGCTTTGCTCTGCCTGCACACAAGAGCAGGCTCTTAAAGGGATAGTTCACTCAAAAATAAAAGTTGGCATGTACTCTCCCTCATGTTGATCTAAACCTGCATGTCTTCTTTCTTCAAAAGAACATTAGGATAATATTTTGAAAAATGTTGGGATTTTTCCATGTAATTAGAATGAATGTCAACTTTCAAGCTTCAGAATGACACAAAAAAATCATAAAAGTTGGTCCATATAATTTTGAATTCATGTGACAGATTTCTGTGAGGAACACACAGAAGTTAAAGTTGTATTCCGCTCTTCCTGTGAGATGTTACTTGAGGAACTGCTTATCAGATCATTGAATCAGTGAGTTGAATTCAAGAAACTCATCATTTTGATTAATTAATGAATGAATCATTCTAACTCAAAATAGTGGTTTGTTCACAAATGGGATATCATTACTTCTCTCATGAACTGAGAAGAGCTAGGGCAGATTTTAATGGAATAATTGTTTCTTATACAAAGTTATTGTATGACTTCAGTGTACTTGGAATAATATAGTTTTATTATAATGATGTAGTACCCAAGTTATATAAACCATATATATATACATACATATACACACACACACACATATATATATATATATATATATATACATATATACATACATATATATTATTTATTTTTTTATTTAAACATGAGAGGGTGAGTAAATGATGACAGAATATACTTTTTGTGGGAACTTTTCCTTTAATGAATCACTCCTTTCCCAACATTTGGTGCTCTATTGGACTTTTGCATGTGTTGGAAGTTTGTGTGCTTGCGTGTGTGTGCATGCTGGGCAACTTATTAGGCATCTGCTGCCCGCATAAGATGACAACAAGGAGTCTGATTGAGGCAGTGCCAACGTCTCTCACACCTGGCCTACAGTAAACCCAAAAAGAAAGCGAGGGAGAGAGAGAAGGCACGGGAGGAGAGACAGACAGAGGCACAGGTGCAGGGGCTGGCCAGGTTGCAGGAGGAGGGATGTGGAAAGCCATTTGGGAGACGACTGCTGTTTGCATTCCCAGGATTGAGAAACAGAGAGGCAGTTGCCTAGATGTGCTGAATACACACAAAACCCCAGTTAGAAGAGACAAGGGGGGCACCAAACGTGGCAGGCGCTGAAGAGGCCTGTCTTTTTAGCGTGTATTTGTGTTTACTTATTTGAGAACCCTTCTTAAAGTGAGGATCGTTCCAATTGTTTGTCTAGTGGCTGCACAGTCGCTGCCAAACTACTCTTTTGTGTTGGGCCAGTGCCGCCTTTACACCATTTCTTTACTCTTGGTGTGTTGAGAATAAATTCTAGTGTGTTTCTTAAGGCCCTTTCACACTATTTGTGTCAATGTTCACCAGTGCAACTCTATAGACATTAAACTACAGCCATGCCATGGCAGCACATTGCACCCAGGTGAAGTGTTAAAACACAACACTCAAAGTTTTTATGTCAAGTTATATGTGTATAGCTGCCAAACTACTCTTTTGTGTTGGGCCAGTGCCGCCTTTACACCATTTCTTTACTCTTGGTGTGTTGAGAATAAATTCTAGTGTGTTTCTTAAGGCCCTTTCACACTATTTGTGTCAATGTTCACCAGTGCAACTCTATAGACATTAAACTACAGCCATGCCATGGCAGCACATTGCACCCAGGTGAAGTGTTAAAACACAACACTCAAAGTTTTTATGTCAAGTTATATGTGTATATAATGGAAGCCCGTTTTCACCACAGAATAATAAATAAATAAATGTAAATAAATAATTGTGACTTTTTGTCTCATAATTCTGACCTTTTTCTCGCAATTCTGAGTTTATATCTGCCAGATATGAACTCAGAATTGTGAGATATAAACTTCCAATTGCAATAAAGTCAGAATTGAAGAAGAAGAAAAAACAGATGTAAACTCAGAATTCTGAGAAAGATTGTGAGATTTGAACTCAGAATTGTGAGATGCAAACTTAGAAAAAAGTCAGAATTCTGACTTTATATCTCGCAATTCTGACTTTTTTCCTCTTTATGCTTATATTAGTGCTTATATTGAGAAATATGTATGAAATATAATGTTTCTTGAGCAGCAAATCAGCATATTAGAATGATTTCTGAAGGATCATGTGACACTGAAGACTGGAGTAATGATGCTGAAAATTCAGCTTTGCCATCACAAGAATAAACTTCATTTTAATAAAATATTTCACAATATTACTCTTTTTACTATATATTTTTTTATCAAATAAATGCAGCTTTTAGTGAGCTAAGGGACCACAAACTTTTGAATGGTAGTGTAAATTAAATAAGGTATAATTAAATATTTTAGTATCACAATGATGCGTCAAGTCGAGAGCAATGTATTATGGGATACAGTATACGGAGCAGTGTTTTTGGGTTGTATACTGTATTTTGGTGATTTGTTGTGAGGATACTGTGCAGAGTATACACATTGCATGCTACTTTAGTTTTTTTTTTTTCCTCCCATCCACTTAAAAATGCCTCTGTACATGCAGATATGGCCGATCATGCGTTCAGTACATATGGCTTTATAATAGCCGTATTGATTTTCCTCTAAATCCGCTGGTTGTGCTACATACTATACTACACAATCCACTCTAATGGCACGGCAGATCAATATCTGCGACGAGTGAGATGATTAAGCATGATTGGAGTGTGACTCATGTTTTCAGAGCCATACGCAGAGATGAATTGAGAGGTATAGCGTGAGAAGACGACTCTCAGGTAGGCCATTTGGCTCCAAACTCCAGCTGATTCATAGGGCAGGAATGTCCTGTGTTTGAGGACTCAGGCTGAGGTATTTGCACAGCAGACAATAGTGGCTGCCGATTGGCTGAGGCTGGATAAGTAGGAGCAGTGGGCCATAATCTCAGCTGCTGTGCCCAAGTGTGTTAGGGCATGTCATTTTAATGTTACTGATGGTTTAAGTGAGATGAATTCACCTCGGCATGTATGCTTTTCTATATATGCTTTTGTGGTCGCTCTGATTGCTGTCTTTTCCCATGTTGAAAGCTGTATTGAATGGCAGCCATGCTCCATTAGCTGTGTTTTGGGTTTATTTTGGCAATACCTCTGAGTTATGAACACTGCTCTTAAAGGGATAGTTCATCCAAAAATTAAAATCTAGTAATTTGCTCACCCTCATGTTGTTCCAAACACAAATGACTTTTTTTTCTTCTTCTCTGTAACACAAAAAGATATTTAAAGAAATTTAGCAGAATGTCTGTGCTGCTCTTTTCCAGTCTTCAGAGTCTCGTGTTTCTTATTATTAAGAAATGTTTATTATTCTTATTATTAAAAAGTTAGTAAGAAATGTTTATTATTATCATTGTTGAAAACAGTTGTGCTGATTATTATTTGATTATTGTGGAAACCAATATACATTTTCTTCAGGATTCTTTGAATAGAATTTTGAAGTTTAAAAGAACAGCATTTAATTTGAAATAGAGTTCTTTTGTAACTTTATCAATGACTTTACTATCACTTTTCAATTTTATGCATCCTTGATGAATAAAAAAGTATTAATTTCTTTACAAAATAAATAAATAAATAAATCTTTGAGACCTCAAGCATTTGAATGGTAGTGTAGGTTGTGTGAGAGTGTGTGTTCCTGCAGCATCTCCTCCAAGTGCGTGTGTGTGTGTGTGCGCGTCCATGTGCATGTGTGTGCACGTGCGTGCATGTCTCCTCGGTTTCGTACAAAAGTTATTCATCAGGTTAATCCAGAATTCCTCAAAATCCATTTGTGATTCCTCTCAGTGGTCTGGCTGCAAGTTAGAGATACAGTCTCAGTCTTCATGGACCATATCATGTGTATTGACAACAAACACAGCAAGGGCTTTTTGAAACCGAAAAGTCCAATCTGATTGGCTGGCTTTATGCAGTTTCCAAGATTCATGTTGCTCAGGTTTTTGTCAGTCTACTGTAAAACAAAGTCGTGATAACAAGGTGCCAGGCTGCTGTGATTAGCCAAGAAGAACTAGTCTAGATTTTGTTTGAGATACAGCATTTCAATAAGCAGACTATATGTTATATTTTGTTTTTTAGAGTTATATCCGTGAAATAGTTGGTGTGCTGTGTCTGGACTGATGCAAACTGACCACACAATTAAAAAAAAAAAAAAATCACAATTTTAATTTTGGTATTACCTGTACTGTGCATCGCATAGACTATCATTTTGATCTGAATAAAATGCTACCGTATCTACCAATTTGCTGCATTTATTGTGGTATAATTAATTAGGATTTACCTATTCTTAAAGGGATAGTTCACTCAAAAATGAAAAGTGTCATTATTTACTCCCCCTGTATGCTGGTAAGCAAACAATTTTGGTGACCATTGACTTCCATTGTATGGACAAAAAGCCCACTGAGACAATTATCTAAATGTCTTCTTTTGTGTTCCTTAGAAGAATGAAAGTCAAACAGGTTTGGATGGTCATGAGGGTGAGTAAATAAAGACAGATGGTCTCTTTGTGTTTAACGCGACAGTTCAAGCCCAGAAAAAGCTGGATCAGACTTTATACCAGTAGTCAAAACACTAGAGTTGATCCAGCAGAAATCTCTGAGTCTGATTTTGTGTATGAAAAACTCTTTGTGCTCTCCAGCTCCCTTCATCTTTTTGTCGTAAGGCGTTCTAGCAGTGCTCAGTGATGATGCCCAGCAGTGACTGACAGCGTTGTGGTGCATCGTTGTGACATCACGCATGAGCGGCAGACGAATATGTTAAAACAGAGGGGAGGGTGGCTTGGGCCCTCAGCGTCTGGCTCGGTGCCAGTCTAGACCACCTGTCTGAGCGCAGCACGTCTGCTCTATTGTTAAACCACACCGGCTGGGTTAAGTTGCAGCCCTGTATAAAGAGTGACAGACATCTTAAGTGGGTACACAGGATTTAGACAGGGATTTTATAGGAGTGCTGGTATCTCTGTCTGTCTCTTTCTTTCCCCTCCACAGCCTCAGCAGCTCACGTTTTCCATTACGTAACTAAACAGCCTTCAGTTGCCTTCAATGAAATAATGAGCGACTGCATTAAGTATGCAGACTGGTGTCCTTTCGGCATCTGTCCAGCAGCAGTTCTGGAAAGTCGTCATCATGCAGGAACTTTATAGTAACACCTCCCAGGGTGAATGTGAGTGCTGCTTCGTTTATAAATACCTCCCAAAGCCCATAAATCATGTAAACACACTCACTATCACATTTAAAGCTATGGATTTATACAATACGCCTGTAAATAGAAAACACAGTTTATGGCTGAAATGAAAATTCAGGAGTTTCTGTTTTTACACTTAGCTGGGTTTAAATGGCAGAATGCATTGCTGTTGTTGGTCAAGTGCTGCTCTTTTTTTATTTACAGTTTGAAATATGATGTTGACTGAGATTTGACTTGGCCTCTGCATGTTTCCAGACAAATCATTGTGAAACGTTGTTTCCAGCCCATTTTATTTCTGTGCTGTGACATGTTCAGAGTGAAACAGATATTCCTGAAACCAAAAAAAGTAGGTAGAACAGAAAAATGTATGAATATAAAATGTATTAAATTTAATTTATGATTGAAATGTGCACACAGTAATTGTTCATAATAACACCAGGACAGTCTTATTTCACTGTAATTGAGATACTGAACTCATTGTATTTTCTATTTTGATTTCAATGTTAAAGTTTTAGTAGTTTTTTTTTTTAAGTTTTTGTTATTTTAGTACATAAGTTAAAGTAGATGAAAATGGCAAATGTTGCTTTGGCAGCTAACTGAAATACAATATGTATTAAGAAATTCAGTGTTTATTTTATATACTTTTAATTTGACTGTAAAGCTGGCATAGAAAAAAGTCAAATAAATAAATAAAAATAAAATAAAGGATTATTGACAGCCAATCAGAAAGCATTTGTCACATGTTCTGGAGTTTTGGAGAGCAGTAATGGGAAGAAGTTAGCAAGGCTTACAGCTGCTTTAAGTTTCTTACTGCCAGGCCAATGTTCTTAGAAGCTGATGTAAAATGATTGTGGTGCTGAGAGAAGAGAGCTGATATCGGGCTTTTAGTGGTTGGATGTTTAGCAGTGATACAGTGCACTTAAGCTAAAACATGATGGCTTAAACATGTCTACCTTTTATAATTGAATATCTAGTGTGTTTAGATGCTAAGAGCTTTGTGTTTCAAAAATCCATATTGTTATTCTCCTGAGGTGCATGTTAATGTAATTTTTTGTGATGAACGGTGGCATTTTAGTTGACCGCTGAGGGGTCAGGTTTGTATTTTTCTCCCCGTGATCTCTGTGACCCGACATCTTTGGGCACAACTGACTAATGAGCTGATATATGAAGCAGAGTGTTAGGGTGCAAGGTTAAAAGTCAATCCAATACCAAACCATCTTTCATGGTATTGCTCAAATAACTTGACTCAGGTAGGCAGAAAAGCAATAAGAAATTAGCTGGATTGTGTTTGCAGGTCCAAAGTTTATTGTGCATGTCTAAAATAGAGTGCTCCTCAGGGAAGGACATCAAAATCACGTTCTTTTATTCTCCAACTCAGGGTCAGAATGCTTCTTTCACTAGTCTTTTTACTAGATCTCAGTGTCTCAGATCTCTGTATTCTCTCAGAGGACTAACATGGGAATTTTTTTTTTTTTTTTTAACTTTCTGTTCATCAAAGAATCCTAAAACAAAAATGTAGTATGTAAATGTATAAATTTCCAAAAAAAAATATTAAGCTGCAAAAACAGTTTTCATAATTGATAATAATAAATGTTTCTTGAGCATCAAATCAGCATATTAGAATGATTTCTAAAGGATCATGTGACACTGAAGACTGGAGTAACAATGCTGAAAATCCAGCTCTGCATCACAGGAATAAATTGTATTGTAAAATATATTCAAATAGAAAACAGATATTTGAATTGTAATAATATTTCACAATATTACTGTTTTTACTGTATATTTGCTCAAATAAATGCAGCCTTGGTGAGCATAAGAGACTTCTTTCAAAAACATATAATACTGAATTATCACTCAAATAAAAATTTTGTCCAAATTGTTTGACTATTAACATATTCTCCTTTAAGCTATATATATACAAAAAAATGTTTTGATCAATGCATTATAACGCAATCTGTGGAAGTGTTTTCCACCTCACAGTTTTACTTTCAAATAAAACTATTACAGATGAGTGATTTAGAAATGCTTTGCAAATTGACTCAATCGTTACAAAGAGCTAATTTAAAAGAACAATTCATTCACACATATTTACTCTAATTTTTATTGACCATCTAACCCAAGTCACGCTTTGTGGTTCTGCTTTGTCACAGTTTTGTAGCGATTATCATTTCAGCACTGTTTATTAGAGCGGGCTCATGAATGACCCAGAATCAGGGATCCCTCTGTGCTCTCTTGGCTGCCGTGGGCTGCTCGGCACATGTGCCGCTGGCTCTTCACCGCACTCTCAGAGCCAGCTGCTCCGCACTGGCAGAGGCTGCTGGGAGAGTTTATCAGGACCATGTGGCCCATCTGGAGCTGTTTAGCTTTAGCAGGGAGCAAAAAAAGAAAGAGAGAGAGTTAGCATGTGTACTAGAAACAGCAAGTCAGCGAGAGAATGAAAGATGTTTGACTGAAAAATTGTCATGCATTCAACATACATTATCAAATATTTTCACCCTTCCCCTTCTTATATATATATAGAGAGAGAGAGAGAGAGAGAGAATTATTTTTTCTTTTTTTTTTTGATGGACAATTGTTTGTATATGTTCAATTTTATTGAAGCCTATATAGCACAGAGCAGCTGGACCTGATAGAAGATGGATTTAACGATGATGGATTGTGTACTGAGCAGATTTGAACTATTAGATTCTAAGTAAACTATGTTAGAGATCACAGTCAATCTGCTTGTTTAGCTCTAAAAATACAAGTCAAATAGATGGCATATTACACAAACAGCACAAAGCAGTGTAGCGTAAGCATTAAGAATATCTATTTGGCAGTCACATCATAGCGTCACATCATGCAGGGGTGTAGATTATGCGGGGGACGTGTTTCCCCCATATATATATATATATAACATTTCTGTCCCTCTCACTTCTGAAATGATGGCTACGCCCCTGACATCATGGTATGGTTGTTTTTGGAATATCAAAAGATTATAGGATTTGTCAGTAAAGTAAGGCTTAAGACGAGGCCCAAGTTACGGTTTTGACCAAATAAAAAAAATAAAAAATCTAAAATGCTTCTCTATGGACTCTGAGTCTGAGATATCATACCAACACGTCAAAACCTTTACTTACTGTTATCCAGTTCATTCTTTTTCTATATATCACCTTGTTGGATCCATGAGGGCTGTGCTTTTCATCCTGTTATCTTAAAGTTGCCTCCATGTTAATGCATGCATATGACTGAAAACAGACCGAATGAATCAGTGTTGCACACAAAGGGTTTATACACCCCTCCTCCCCTCTCTTCCCTCCTAAAACTCAAACATCTCTGCCCCTGAGGTCTATCAGTGCCTGCCCTCTCTTCATGGCTCCATCCATCTCGCTACTGCAATCATTCATCTCTTTCTTCCTCCCTGCGAACTTCTCCCCTGCTCCACTCATCTGATCCGGAGAGAGTCAGAGCCTGCTGTTGAGATTAGGAGTGACTCCAGCCGCTGTGGAATGCTTTGATGCTGCGGGATCTGGAGGGGGGAAGGGGAGGTGCTGACACCGGAGGGGTCGTCCCTTTTACCCCTGGCGCCGCCAATGTGCTTTTGTTTGTGGAAGCCCTCCAACTTTTCCTGTTTGGCACAATTTGGTGCTCTTTTAGAGGCGCGTCAGCCATAAAAACAATTGCACACACTAGAATCCCAGAGTGCATGCAGTACCTGTTTTACTTAATCTTCATGCTGTATGCTCAGGACTGTGGATAGGAATCACATTACCAAATATTTCACATCACACCAACAGAGATCACAGAACACAACTGGCCACTCAGAAGGAGGCTTGTGTTTAAAATTCTACTGCTGATGCACATGGAACAACTTTTCAACATGCAAATGATTAAACATGAACATGTTTCATGTAATTGCATGCAATGTAAACCATTAACCATGTGTGTTCCTACATGCCACCACGATATTAGACCTCATCCGTATATTTCAGTTATAATCTTCACATTGTGTCCTTTGATTGCTCACTCCAGCTCACAACAGCTGTTGCATGTAAAGAAATGTAACATAAAGGTTACCAAAGCATTTTGTCACCCCACCTTTCCTAACCTCCTATGAGCCCCAGGGATCCAGTCACTGTTTCTTTTCCTTTCCAATGGAAGCCCAACTCCTCTCTCTTGCCGCTGTCCTGAAAGCTAATCATGATACAGAAGAGCTCCACATGTAACATCAGAGCTTGGTGTTCTTTGAAGGGCGAGGCACAGTAATTAGAGGAGGATGAATCAGGACATCCTGCCATAATGCCTCCCTCTGCACCTCCCAGCAGGTGCTCGCCCCTCGCTTTTTTTCCCCTTTTTGTTGTTTTACTTGACTGCCCATTCGCTTTTTCACTCCACTTCTGTCTGGCTCTCTCCACATCTTGGCCAGCTGGGCTGATCTACAGGAGGTCTGATTTACTCTGACCCCTTCATGTACCTGTATCTTAAGCACACCCTTACACACAGGTGGAGGAGAGAAACTGGAGGCATATGCATTGAAACTGGAGGCAGATACTGTACTTTGACACTGGAGGCATCATTTGAATGCAGATACAATAAAAACTTAAGGCAGATTGGATGCAGGTACTTTGGACCAAAACCACTGACCCTAGGTGTTCAACACTGTTCCTGGAGACCCACTTTTCTGCAAAGTTTATTTCCAACCTAGTGATCCTGAAGACCTTGGTTAGCTGGTTTAGGTGTGTTTGATTAGGAAGCAGAAGCAGAGTCTCCAGAAGCAAAGTTGAAGACCTCTGCTGTAGATTTGGAGGCATAGACCTTGAGAACGGTAGAGTGCATTTCAGGCAGTAAATTGAAATCTGTAGACTGATTTGGAAGCAGATACCTTGACAACTGTCGACCAACTTGGAGGCATAGACCTTGAAATCTGTAGACTGATTTGGAGGCATAGACCTTGACAACTGTCGACCAACTTGGAGGCATAGACCTTGAAATCTGTAGACTGACTTGGAGGCATAGACCTTGAAAACTAAAGAGCAATCGGTTGGAGGTGGTAACTTGAAATCTGTAGACTGATTTGGAGGCATAGACCTTGAAATCTGTAGACTGACTTGGAGGCATAGACCTTGAAAACTAGAGCAATCGGTTGGAGGTGGTAACTTGAAATCTGTAGACTGATTTGGAGGCAGATACCTTGACAACTTTCGACCAACTTGGAGGCATAGACTTTGAAATCTGTAGACTGATTTGGAGGCATAGACCTTGAAAACTATAGACTAATTGGTTGGAGGTGGTAACTTGAAGTATGTAGACTGATTTGGAGCTAGAGACTTTAGACCAATTTGGAGGTTGATACCTTGAAAGCTGTAAGCTGATTTGTTGTATAGATACCCTAAACTGTAGGCTGATTCGTAAACAAATACATTAAAACTGGAGGCAAATTTGCAGGTAGATATTTTGGAAACCGAGGCAGAATTTGCAGGGAAAGTTACATTGAAGCTAGAGGTGGATTTGGAGGATGACACTTTGACACTGGAGGTGGAAATATTGAAATTCCTGGATGCCTTCTAGTCATTTCTGTTTATACAATAAGATACGATTAACATAAATGCACCCGTTACCCTTTAAAATTGACCTCAGTCACAGCTCTTCATCGTGGGTTTTCACCATGAGCTAAATGGTAATAGGATCAGAGCCCTAGTTCCTGGAGTGACCTTACCCCGTTGTGGTTTTTATCAGCTGTAAATTATGCATGAGCCTCTTGTTAAAAGACTAGCATTGTAAGAGAACCCATATCTGTCCCATTAAGGAGTGCACAGGCTGGGAAGCTCCATGGGGCTATTGTGTTTCAGTGTCTCTCGCCCACTGAGGAAGGGTAAGACCAGCGGAACCGGAATGCCCAGATCAGTCATTCTCATGGCCCTTCTTTACCGTCCTGTCTGGAGGATGTGGTTAGATCCCATCTCCACCCTTCATCACTCATGTTGCAATTTACAGACGGTCTCTCTCTCAGAAATACAGAAGGTTCAATATATCATTGTTCCCTGGTTGACAGGAGAGTCTTGAAGTTGAAACAAAGTTTGTTTGGAGCCTGGTTTTATTTGGAGCGCATCATGAATTTGTACAGACACGTTATAATTTGGGACAGCCACAACTCATGCAGATAGTCCTGGGAAAATTTGTAGAGCTTTAAAACACTGTAACTCTCTAAAACCTAACAAGTTTATGTGCTATCTGCTGCCTACTTAGGTGACTGCCTTCTAAGGCAAAATCCTAGACATCATGAACCTTCACAAGGTTCTGAATTGAAGACTCTACATATGCAACAATGCCTTGTGCCACATGAATAGCATTTGACTCGTATGATTCCAATAAAGTTTGAATTTAGCAAGGAGGCTAGAATAGTCCAATTTAATGGGATGCTACTATTTTTGTCAAGACTTTTCAGTATTTGAAGAAATGCATTTGTCTTCATTGAGCTCGGTGCAGTGCATTCTGGGAATGTCTCCCAAAAGATGCATGCTATTCTGTCTTAGAATTTGGCCAAAATTAAGTATCTTAGAAAGTAGAATAATGTTGCTTCCTACCTTTCAGAACAGCATTTGCATTTTTAGTGCTTACAATGCCTTTAAAATCTGTTTAGGGAACTCGCTAGGTTTTGGAACAGAGCAATCATTTAAGTAATCTATTAATGTATTTAGTTTTAAGAGTGTCAGAGTCATCAGATGTTATGATAGCCATTCTCTTTTCAAAAAACTCACTCATTTGCATGAAGCCAAACAATATCCCAGGAAATTTTCCAGGGCTTTTCACATTCCTGTGTGGACTAAACGTATTGTGTGTCTCCCTCGTCTGTTTGAGTTTATATCATGTGAGTGTGTTTAGACTGAATAGATGTCGTAATAGACATGCATTAAGTTGCCAAATGCTCTCTGTATAGTGTGTAGGGATTATGCTCATGTCGGCTATCCCAGCATGCATCTCTATCTCTGTCACTGGATACTTGCATGCCAAACAGTTGGCCATTATACCCTGTAATGAGGAACAGATAGGATAAATTGTCCAATAAAAGCAGGCCGTCTCTGAGATTCAGAGCAGTCTAGACTGACTTGATGAACCGTGACATCCTTCGTTGTTTTACTAGATCCTTTTTTTTTTTTTTTTTTGCACAGCTGCATCAGAACAACTCTGGTGCTTAGTCGCATTAATACTTCTAAAGCAACAGTTTTCAGCTCCTAAAAATATTTAGGTTTCTTATGAAAACCATTGCGAGAAAAAAGATTGTTTTCTTTATTTCTCCTGCAAAGTATGAATTCTCCCCTGGACCAATCTAGATGAGGTTACACCTCTGCCTGAAACACTTTAGCAATCAATAAGCAGCTGGCTGGCTTGTAAGTGCTTTGTTGAATATCTAGCAGCAACGTTTTAAAGGCTAGGGATTTTACGCTTGTGTTTGTTGGCTGAAATCTCACTCAGCTGTCATCTAGTCCTCCAGCAATCTCCAATGTTATGATGAACTTTTTGCCTGTGTAATCTCCATTTATTAATGTCAATGTTTGGGTGTGGAGCTGCAGACCCCATTTGAACAGATGATGCCGGTTTAGAAAGTGATTATGTGTCTTTTTGAAAGAACACATGTTGTGTTTTAATCTTTTGTACACTTCAATTTTTCCCCTGTAAATAAAATGTATAGTTCAGTCATGAAACTCTAGATGGCGCCGGCTGACGGGTTGTTAATATAACGGATGATATTCAGAGAGTTAAATGACTTGGCACAAGCTGATTGGTTCATGCTGCATATGCAGCCAATGAGCTTACTGCCTTGCTTTTATATGGCTGGCTAGCATTCACTTGAGATTCCTGCAGCGCACATTCAGAGTTTCTCTGAAACTCTCCAGCTTCCCCAGCTCCACATGTATAGATCTGCTACGGGTTATTTTATATGCTATTTGTGCAGCAGCAGTATGTCTTAAATACTCATGGCACCGTATCGCCGTATGCATTGGCAGTAGAAAGTTCCTGTACTTGCTTGCAGCAGCAGCAATAATCTACAACTACAGCAATAACCAACAGCAGCAGCAATTCAGCAGCAGCGTAGCATATCTATTTCACCAAGACCAAATACATTAACATTGTCATATCCATCACCATGCTAAAATCTTCAGAGAGTTGTCATGATTAAACTACAGTTCATTGTAATTTCTTGTTTATATCCAAGTCTGTGAGGCTTTCAGCTTGATTTTTCTCCTCCTTTCTGTCTTCATCCAGACTTCAGCACTTTTAATTGCCAGATCCTCAGCATTCACCATCACAATTTGGTAGTTTTCGTCTATAGCTTTATTTCCTGGCCTTTGGACCTTTGGGATTACAAAAAGGAGTGTCTTAAAATTACTTCAATAATTGCTTCAATAATGTTTTTTGAACCACAAATTTAAGATTTCAAGCCAGAAGTTCTGTTTTTGCTTGACTTCAAATAGATGTGAACAGAAGTTGCAGAGTTTCTCAATTTTTTATTTTTTTTTGTGGCATAGCGGCGGTGCCTGTGCCATCAGTCACAGCCGCGAGAGACTGGAAAAGAAAAAAGAGAGAAACAATCTCTCCGCTGAACACAGCGCTGGTGAGAATTGATTAGCGATGCCGTTGCGGTTTCGTCAAAGCTGCTGGGGCTTGGCAAGCCATCTCAGGCACGGTCCTCTGATTGAATGAGATTAATTTGTAAAGGAGTGAATGATGTTTGTCTTTTACCCATCCCCCTTATTTTTTTTTATTATTCTGTGTGAGGAGAACATATTTGGCAGCAAACATCAGGCTTGGACTGAGGGGAGTGCGTGTGGGTAAAATGATGAAATGCTGCTGAAATGGAAAGTGCGTACACGCGTGCCTCCTCTGGCAGCACGCGGAGGGTGGAGGAGGAATTGAGACATACGACTTTAAAGTTGGCAGTTTGACTTATCCTTAGTAGTATTTATCAGTCATCAGTTGCTGCTGAAGTCTTCACAGCACGTAATGGAGAACTTAATTACATTGCAAAACATTGACGTGAATCAACATTCAAAGGAAGAGTTAGACAACATCTCGCAAGGGTCCATTAGTGTGGTTGTGTCAAGTCACTCACTCACAGGGACTGTCTGCACTGATTCTTGAGATGTGTGACAAAAATAGCAAAGTTTCCAGAATCAGAGATGATCACTGCAGTGTCCGTAACACAAATTGACCATTTCAATTGATTTTCACTATTTTATTAGAATTACTTAAAATTTACTTTAATGTTAATATTATGCCCTGACTATGGACACCCATTTCTGCCTAATATCACAATTCTGGAAAAAAAAAAAAGAGTTGTGAGATGTAAGCACCAATTTCATAAAAAAAAACAGGTCAGATGTAAACTAAAAATTCAGTCAGAATTGTGAGATGCAAACCGAGAATTTGGAGAAAAAATGCAGAATTGCAAGATTCAAATTGAATTGTGAGATGTAAACTTGGAATTGTGATTTAAAAAAGTAAAAAAAAAAAAAAGAAAAAAAAAAACCGTCAGAAACCTTAAGGCCACCTTTCCATATTTTACCCATTGTCATGGTTTTTCATCAGTTCAACAAAGTTAAACATGGGTGAATGTCTCTGAATTTGTTCCAGTCCTCAACCCAGTTAACAGCGTTCGGATAACTATCAGAAGTAGCAGCTCTTGTGTGCTAATCAGACCAAAAACGTGTTTGAATGGGTTCCAGATCGACTGAATTAGTCATGGCAACAGCAAGGCCCCGAGTGGAGTTTTACCATCACAAGAGCAAATGCGTTAAGATTAATTTATTGCTATGGGCAGCGTTATCCGAGTCCCAGCGCCAAGTGGGGATTTTCAGAAGAAAGGTTTTTCTAATGTGCCCATAAACTCTCCATTATATGATAGAACGCAAGCGTATTTAAAATGTATTGTTTCCATTCTCTCTCTTAGGCCCAGACTGCATGCACAGAGGAAGTTTGCTCAGTCTCAACCCAACTCTCCCAGCACCACGCCGGTGAAGATGGCCGACCCTTCTCTGCCCACGCCGCTCACACATATCCCATTCCTCTCCAGACGCAAGCCCAAGACAGAAGACTTCCTCACATTCATATGCCTTCGAGGTATTGCTTCATTTTTCAATGTCTCTCCTTCCTCGTCTTACCATAAAGATTTATTATAGTCTTGAACTTTTTTATATTTTTAGTTTTTTTTTATATAGTTCTGCTTGGTTTTAATGGTGCATGCATTTATTTTTTGCTCTTGTTTCAGGATAATTTTAGTTATCTCTTCTAATATAGCAACACAATATGTACTGACTACGATGCTTTATTAGAAACTGCACCATGTATTACAAAATAATACAATCAAAGTTGAAGAATTAACATGGTGCACTGCAGTCCTTGCGGGCAATTAAATGTGCTATAAATGTGTGATTGCCGCTACATTTAGCAGTAAATTGTAACTACCATCATTATAGGGCTTCCAGCAACATGGACCGAATCCACTCTGAGGAACAACTAGTCACTGAATTGCCAAGTTTACAGCATGACTAATTGGAAAATATTCAGGAGTTATTTTTGAGGCTGTTTAGACCCTGTGCACTTCAGATAAACTAAACAAGACTCTAATGTGTTTTGTGTTGGCTTTGCAGTGTTTCAGAAAGTGAGCTGAGCCATTATATGCTGTAACCAATTTGCTTTTTGCAGTTAATTATTCTGGTTTCGCCAGTGTTAGATTTACTTGCCCATGAGCATCACATGTGATAGTCACAATTCAGGCTTGGGAAATTAATTAAATTGCTCACCTGGTGTCCAGATAAACGATCTGAACCGTAACACCATTGTCTGGTGTCATGGCAGAGGTGGAGGTGGCCTTCATGGCACCTGAACTCCAGTGCACTTGCTGCACAAACATTGACTTTCAAAGTTAGGAGGTATCACACCAGCCGTTTCATGTTGAATAATGGAGGCGTTATCAGCCTGAAGTGTCACAGACACACACTTCAACAAACACACCCACCTCTCGTGAACCAGGCTATGCCTTTCACAGGAGATTTATGGGTACCTCCTACTTTCAAGGTCAGTACACAGTGTTTCTATAGAGTGAAGCTCAAATATTTAACCACAGAACAGGTAAAACTAAAGTCTTCAGGGTAACATGGAGCCTCACTGCCAATTCATGCTGAATCTGGGTCTACAGAAAGCTATTTTATTTAAAGAGATGGTTTACCCAAAAATGAAAATTTGCTGTTAATTTACTCACCCTCAGGCCATCCAAGATGTGACTATTTTTTTTTTTTTAAGTAGAACAGTAAAGAAGATTTTTAGCTGAAAACATGGTCCTTGGTGATTCATAAAATACAAGTCAATGGCTACCATCACTTTGAGAGTCAAAAACGCATATCAGGAAACACAAAATTAATTCCAGTTAATACCAAAATTAACTCCTGATGATATATTACAAAGTAATTGGTCTGTGCAGGAAACTGAACATTATTTATGTTATTAACCCTATTACTTGTGTCCCTCTAAATTCATTTATAAAATATTTAATGTTTTCAGCTAACAGTTAGAACTTGGTTTTAGACGTTTAACACATTTCAATCCATTCTGTGTATTTTCGTCTCAAATCAGGGCAGAAACTGCAAAAATGTCAATAGATTTTGATTGTCTACTCTCAGCTGTGACTTTAATGTGAAACCCTTTTTATTGAACATTAATATTTATTTGACTTTAAATTCATTTACTAGGATCAGAAGTGTAGTCTGCAGTTTTTCAACTTAACGATCAAAAAAAAAGAAACGTTTCTCTCCCGTTTCATGCATGTCCTGAGATGTGTAAAAGGTAGGAAAAGTGGAAGCAGAATGTTCCGTTTGTACCGTTCAAAAACCTGAAAACGAAAGCTTGCTGGACCTTGAATTTATTCGTTGGCCAGAGTTTTTACAACATAATACTTAAACCTTGCGGGAGATGCTTTAGACTGCCTCATTTCAGTATAAACTTTCCTTCCTCCCCGGGATTTCAGAATAACAGCCCAGAAATATCCTTTAACATGCTTTCCAAAAACAAGATGTCCATGGGCCAAAATGTATGGCCATTGCATTCTATAAAAGTAGTCTTTTAATCACTTTATCAGGTGATTGTGTGAGTGACGGTGCCGTATGAAACATTAGCTAGCTGTATCAGATGCGTTATGCCCCATATGTACGCAATGGGGTCAGCTCAGGTCTTCTCGGACTTGGCTGTAACTTGACTTGGCCAGGTGTGTGAGGTCAGGGAGAGGCCAAAGCCACGCTTTTAGGGTGTTACATATCAGCCTCAACTCTCAGTGACTCTCATAGCTGTTTTTTTCCACAGCGGCAATTAGATGATGGGCCGTACCTCACTAACCATACACCGGCCTCCTAGTGGTATGATTTATAAATGATACTCCCCTGCTGAGGCCGGTGTGTATATTAGTGTGTGTGGTGCGTAATGTTGTCCAAATGGCATTACAGTACACTGGTGTTATGAGAAGTAGAGAGTTGTCATCACACCATGTGTCGGTTTATCCTTTAAAGAATCCCTGACATTCAATATCTTCCAGAGGGCTCTTTACTTTGGCATGTCTGTTCCAGCCATCAGGAGAGCCGGTCAGACAGTGTTGATCTTTCGGAGGGGTGGAGATAGAGAGGATGGGTAAATACAGATCAATGGATTCTGGGTAAATATAGCCAGGGTCAAATGGGCAGTCCTACAATAGCTCAGTTATGGCTGACTGCCAGCGAAACGCAGCTCTTATCTGACACAGAGAAAGTATTTAACCAGACCGCCGTGTGCGAGTATAGTAGAGTGCAGGCTGTGATTAATGCGACGTTGTAAAATCTCTGATGGTTTTCTCAAAAGAAAAGTTTTTCTGTCTTTAAAAAAAAGACACAATCTCTAGGACTCTGCCTTTTGAGACATCAACAGCTTTGATTTTTTTGTTTTTAAAATTTATTTATTTATTTTTTTACCATCCAGATTGCGTGTTCTGATGCAATGTAATGTAATGCGCTGCAGACACAACGCAGGAATTACACTCGTGATGAAAGTTGCATGGACAAAGCAGTTTCCTGCATGTGTATGTACATGTATTTGAGCAGTCTGAGTGAAATCTACTACACAAACATAAAGATTTAAAACAATCTAGACATCTGTGCAGATGAAATCCATGCGTCTATGGCCTGTAAGTCCTAAGTGTCTTTAATAGTATATAAAATCTTAAAGGGGTCATAGGATGCCCATTTTCCACAAGTTGATATGATTCTTTAGGGTCTTAATGAAAAGTCTCTAACATAGTTTGATTAAAATTTCTCAATGGTAGTGTAAAAAACACCTTTTTTACCCTGTCAAAAACAGCTCTTTTCAGATCAAGCCGTTTTTGTATCATTTTCCTTTAAATGTTAATGAGCTCTGCTGACCCCGCCCCTCTCTTCCGAGCTGCTCTCTGAGAGACTGTTTACTTTAGCCGCATTCATCGTGAAATTTGCTAATTAGCACATTATTAGGAAAGGCGATTTGCAAAGATTAATTACAAAACATTATACTCACTTCTTCTGTAGATGAGGCTGGATCATGAATGATTCGCGCGAACATAGACGCATATATGCAGATCGGGGGCTCATTCCCTTCAAAAACAATGTAATCCACTGCCAGTTCAACGGCTCAGATGTCGGGAGTAAATGACGACTGCTATGTTCATTATTACATCCAACAACAGAACACCTCAATCGCTTAGGAGTCATTCTTGTCTACATCTGCTCCAGCAGTGAAACAATGGCGGACTGATGACAGCTCACTCAGAGCAGGTCTGAGCCTCAGGTAAGACACCAGTCCAGTCTGTGCTGAAACACTACTGTCAATCAAACTATCGTGGGAGGGGCCTGTCTGTGTGACGTCACACAGACAGGCATCTGAGATCGGCTCGATTTGAGAAAGGGGTAAACATTTAACCAGATAAAAAAAAAAAAAAAACCGGAAAATGGATTTTTATCATTTTAGGGTGGTTGTGTACTCACACTGCCAACACACATTTCAGTTCAAACAACTTGTAAAAGTGCATGTAGCATCCTATGACCCCTTTAACATCAGTAGTCTTAATGGTCTTAAACATTATTTTGGAGGTCTTAATGATAGAAGACATTTCTTAGTGTAATTTTGAGAATCATTTTTTTTCATACTGTACATTTCAATGAACTAACTGTTCCAGTGATTTGCTTACGTGAAAACTGTTCGCAGAAACCTTGTACATGAGATAAAATGTTTCAGTGTGTAGGTAAATATTGCTGTTAAATTAATATGGATTTATATACTGGCACACATATATATTTATCATTTTTTTTATTATATTCCATCAAATCTTTATAAAAGTATTTATTTATTTATCAAATAAATCTGGTGCTAAAACATAACAAAACGTTGTTTTTTTCACATTTTCTTGCAAAATGTTTTAAATGATTTATTTTTATTTTGTTTACACAAAATTTATATAAAATTATTATTAAAAAGTATTATTAAATAGTTTCCTTAAACATGTCGAAACCCTGACATACACACTCCTCATAATGTGAACTCGAGTAGGTAAGGAGATATGGGTAAATGAATAACGTACTCTATTGCCCGTGTTACATAACAGGCAGCTGTAACTGAATTTTTATGTCCCTTTGAATGTCCTCATGAGCATTTAGTTCAGTTCACACGTCTCTTGGATATCGTTGACTGTCCTAAAGTCTTTATTTACGTCGCTCAGGCCACGGCAGCCGCATTCAAACCACAGCCACGTGTGTCGGCGTGAAGCTGTTGCACTGGCGCTGTGCTATGAAAGAACAAAGATAGCTGATTTCAATTCAATTAAGTGCGCTGACGTGTGCGGCTTGGCGGTGGGGCAGCAGTCTGATTAAATTCTCCCGGCGGCGACTCAAGCATAGGGCAAACTGGGTTAATGGATTTGCAGACATTCAGGAATGTAAATTAGAGGAGATATAATCCATAATCCCCTCGCATTCTTGCTGCCGCCGCAGCCCAGAGACAATGTTTTTAATGTCCCCTCTTATTCTCCTCTTTCGCCGCACTCGCCTGCACGCCACACTACCATATGCCGTCACATAGAGGGAATATACAGTAGTGCCAAGGGGGGCTGTTAACTGTCTGCCATGTACCTCGACCTGCTGGAAAACCTGTTAACCTGGCAGGAGCCCTGTCAACCTTGGGTCAAGATCTCAACCTGGGCGACCCGTAAACAAGGGATACAAATCACCTTCTCATCATTTACTCACCCTCATGCTGTTTCAAACCTGTATGACTTTTTTTCTTATGTGGAGTGAAGCTGTTCGCTGAAAGTCAGTTTGACGTCTGTGACACTACATGCCAAACTTTTATATGCGTAATGGACAATGAGACAGTTTTCAGTGAATATTAACTTTAAATTCTTATGTAAAGATTTAATCTGATTTGGGATACTTTTATAAAAAAAGAAGTGCACTTTAGCATATTTTTTTTTAAAGATTATTTATATACAGAAATAATATACTTTAAAGGTTATACTTGCATGTGAATTGAATGTAATGTTTTCAGACATTTAATTTCATATTAATAGCGTTTGAATGAAAATGTATTATTGTTTACGTGTATATTAACTGCAGTTAGTTGAACTTTGGATCTTTTTTGTAATTTCATAACTCTATTGTCTTAGAAATATGGTTCGTGTACGTGTATTGCTGAATGTACTGGTAACTGTTTATGTTAAGCTAAACATAATCTGGTTCTAATGTGTAATATTTGTAATTACACATTTGTGGTGATGTTAAATATATAAATAAAATATATTAATTTTGAAAGTAATATAGAATAACATACCGTTTCAGTTATGATCAAGTAATTTACATGTGCTTTAGTATGTTAGTCAACACATCAGTTTAAGTGTACTTCTTTAAAGACAAATTTAAAAACAATATTCAAACAATTATTTAAAATGTAATTTAAGGTAAAAACTTTGTATTTTTTTTTATTTGACAAAGTACACTTTTAAAAGTGTGATTAAGTGTGTTAAGAAACATAGTTGTGAAAGTCTACTCTCTTTAAGTAGCCTTTTATTTCATTAATGTTATATGCAAGTACATTTTTATTTATTTATGCGTTTAAGATTTTAAGTACATTACAAGTACACAGTACATTTAAAGGGTTAGTTCACCCAAAAATGAAAATTAAGCTACTGTAGCGAATCACTGTGTTTTTGTAAGAAAAATATCCATATTCAAAACGTAATAATCACTTTAATCTAGCTTGCGCTCACTGTTGTAAACTAAGCAGTTCCGGGAGCATGACGTATGAGTTCGACTTTGCGCATGCACCGCTCAGAAGTGATTATGGAAGGGCGCTTTTTATTTCACGTCTTTTGGACTGAAGGAATGCAACACCCGTTGAGTGCCATGAAACAGCTTGAAAGATCAAAGACAATTTTTTTATATAACTCCGACTGGATTCGTCTGAAAGAAGAAAGTCATATAAACCTAGGATGCCTCGGGGGTGAGTAAAACGCAGTCTAATTTTCATTTTTGGGTGAACTAACCCTTTAAGCACACTTCTTTCTCACAAGGGTATGTTTATTTGTAGTCTATGGAAAAGAGCGGGAAAGTTTTTCAAAGCTCTCACCTTTTGTTCCGTGTTCCATGGAAGAAAGAAAGTCATTTTGGTTTGGAACGACATGAGGCTGAGTAAATGACAGCATTTTTATTTGTGGGTGAACTATCTCTTTGAGGATACTTTCTCACTCCCTCTAACCATGTGTCTGATCAAAACAGTCCGCACGGCAACCAGCCGTCCAATCAGAGCAAAAGCTGCTACTCAGTCAGATTTTGATTGGTTCTCCTTGAGCTTTAATTTTAACCTATTTGGCTTTATAAAACGGGACAAAAGAAGAGCATCCAGAGTAGAACACTTCAGTTTTAATTATGTCTGTGCTTGAATTAAAAATGACAATTGAAATGGATGCCTTCATCTTTAATTATGATCTGTGTCAGCCTGTGAATATGAGAGCACACATAATTGGGGATTGGGAAAGGTCTGTTTTTTATTTTCTTTCTCTCTGGGAGATGACAGATTTAGATTTCTTCCCTTCTTTGAGGGAAAAAGACATGACAGACAACGCATGATTGCGATCAAAAATCTGGTTTGTGCACCCCTGACGCCAGTGACCGGGAGCTATAGTTGGGCTACACCCTACCCAGCATTCCCTGGGGCACTCAGAAAACCTCATGGTGGGGAGAGCCTGAACCGGGGACTCATTCGGGGGGAGTATGAAACAGATTATACAAACCCCAGCGGTTTCCCACCCCCATTCATGACTCTGGATGACCTTCAGGTCTGTGAGCTATTGGCTTTTTGACCTTTTACTCCCACAGTATGAGAGTAATGTGAGGTAATGATAATGGCAGCCATTGAGGTGCCTGGTTTGTTTGTTTGTGACTGAATTGTGTTAAGACTGAAAGTTGATCCTGTCATAGGCTATTTGTTTGTCTGGTGCCATATGGAGTAACCATCAAAGTGGCTTTGTTTCGAATCTGTAGTCTTGTAGGCTGTAATCCTGTTTTAAATGTTAGCAAATTGAATTTACATTAGCCATGTCTTTATCAGGAGTTCTTTCTGAACTCGCAAATGACATCGTATTATATGACTGATAATCCTTGGAGTATGAGGTGAATATGAGGTCATCAATAGTAAATATTTCAGATTATTTATATATTTTACCTCAACATTTTATCAGTATTCTACCAGTAAGAATCCTAATATTGGCTAATATCCTATTTTAATTGGTTGATTTTTATGTAATGGGTGCATTAACATAAACAATATTACATTGATTCGTATTAACCCAAATACATGTAAGGTTTTATTTTATTTTATTATTTTATGTTTTATTTAAGGTAAAGGCATTATTTTAGTGTTGTTTTTATGTAGTGATTATTATGTATTAGCTCTGTTATGCTCTGTATTAGTATAATATTCTGTATTAGATTTTTTCATATTTTACTTTTTATATTTGTTTTCATTTTAATTGTATTTCTATTGGCTTTTTTTTTTTTTTAAACATTTGTATTATTTTTGTTTTAATATTTCTATATAACTTCAAATTATTTTTATAAATGATTTTGAATATTTTTTGTTTTAGTTTTAGTGGTAACACTACAGTAAGGTCCCATTAGTTAACATTAGTTAATATGAACGAATATTAATAAACAATGGCCAATGCATTTGTTACAGTATTTATTTATTAATGTCTTTGTTAATGTTAGTTAATAAAAATTCAACTGATCATTGTTAATTCATGTTAGTACAGGTCCATGCAATAATATTAACAGATACAGGTCTTGATTAGTAAATGCTGAAATTCATATTAACTACAATTAATAAATGCTTTAGAAGTATTTTATACTGTAAGTTAATGTTAATTAATGCAGTTAACTAATGTTAACAAATGAAACCTTATTATAAAGGGTTACCATTTTAGTGAGCAGTAACAAGACAAGAAACCATTTCACCACTCCAGTGTGATCTTCTTCTTTTGTCTCTCAACCCTTTTACAGCCATCCATTTAATAGCACCTCATTAAGTTTGTACTTCATTCAGTCGTAAACAGTCAACCTGTCTCCATTGCTATTATAAATGTTGTCACACAGACCATAAGCATTAATGTGGCATGTCAAATGCTGCATGTATGCAGTGCCATCACCACCGCAGCCGCGCCGGCTGCAACTTCACGTAAATAGAGAGCTAATGAGAGCACATTCGCAGGGCCGTGGCCGACACACTCATGTTTCATTCATGAGACTGGCGGAGAACAGCACTAGATAATGATAATTGTTGCCCGGTGTGGTGCGGACGAATTGCAGACGTGCAGTAGTGCAGGTTTAAGCACTAGGTTTAAACACATTGGTTAATACATGAATAATTATTCTATAATTAATTAAATAAATTGGAATTAATTAAAATTGTGTTTAGAGGGAGAGAGCGAGAGAGAGACCGACAGCGATTGAAAAATAAAATGATAGACAGACAGACTGACTGACTGACTGACTGACTGACTGATTGATTTGGTTTTGTTTGATTTGGTTTTGGTTTTGTTTGATTAGGTTTTGTTTTTGTTTGATTTGGTTTTGGCTTTGTTTTTGTTTGATTTGGTTTTGTTTTTGTTTGATTAGGTTTTGTTTTTGTTTGATTTGGTTTTGGATTTGTTTTTGTTTGATTTGGTTTTGCTTGTTTTAGTTTGATTTAGTTCAGTGTTTTGTTTTGATTTTGTTTAGTTTGATTTTTTTTGTTTTTTGTTTGATTTGGTTTTGTGTTTTGGTTTTGTTTCATGCCATTATTATTATTTGTTTGTTTGTGTATTGCACCAAACTTTTCAGCTTTCAAGCTTTGCCTGATCCAGAAGCAGTGGTTTATTATGGTCCTCCTCACATGGGGCTGTAATCTTGCAGTATGCTGCTGGTTATCAGCTGGTGTGTTTTAAAACATAGTTTCTCTTGAAGAGAAACGTCAGTTAGACACAGTCACTCGTGGCTCCAAATCTCCACACACAGAAACAGAGGAATGTAATGTACTCAGGCTTCTTACGGCTGCTACAGTCTGTAATCCAGAGCAGCAGCTTGATTTTGAGAGGATTACGGTTGCAATAGAAACTGAGATTACAGAGTTGTGCCGGTTTATCCCATTTTCTTTGGCCACTGCTCACTAAATGCACTGGGTCTGTGGCATCCTTTAACACTTTCTGTCTCTCTCTCGCCTCTCAGGCTCACCGGCATTACCCAGTAGCATGGCCTACTTCGGCTGCTCTCAGGATGAGGAGGATCTGGATGATGAAGATGAAATTGAGGAAGAGAAACCACCCAGTGTGGCATCTACGTCATGCCAGTCTACGCCCAAGAAGGGTAAACTGTCTGGCAAGATTAACGGATTCGGTAAGAACAAAGAGTGAAAAAAAAATAAATAGAGACCGTTTGGCTGTAACTAACTGTGCAGTTGTTTTTATAATATAGTTTCTAATTGCATGAGTAATTTCTGTGTAAAAGCATGCAATATTATCATAAATTGCATGTAATAGTGCCGTTATTATTATCTTCATTTTAGAGATCTCTAAGCAAATATTGATATGCAATTAATTGTGATTTAATTAGATGAATAAATAAAAATAAATAAATAGATTAGCAGCCTTAAAATTCATATTTAAATTGATACAGAAAACGTGTCCTCTGAAGTTAAGACTTCTGTAAATTGCTCAAAATGGCCTATAATCTTAAAATACCAAATAAAAGGCAATTAATTAGTCCAGCCCTTATATTAACCTAGTCTACCTAGTCAGTATACACCACTGTTTAAAAGTCTGGCTTCAGTAGGATTTCTTTATTTTTTCTTTTTTAAAGAAATTCAATTTTTCATTCAGCAAGCATGCAATAAATTGATAAATTGACAGTGAATACATTTATAAAAGATAGCTTTTTTCAAATAAATGCAGTTCTTTTAAACTTTCTATTCATCAAAGAACCGGGAAAAACCAAATGTATCTCCATTTCCACAAAAATATTAAGCAGCACTCACTTTTCAACACTGATAATGGTAATAAATGTTTCTTGAGCATCAAATCAGCGTATTAGAATAATTTCTGAAGGATCTAGTGACACTGAGGACAGGAGTAATGATGCTGAAAATTCAGCCTTGCATCATAAAAATAAATTAAATTTTTAAATATATTAGAATAGAAAACTGTTCTTTTAAATAGTAATAATATTTAACATTATTACACCAAATATTAAAAAAAAAAAATTAATTCCCAATATTTTTGTTCAAGTAAATGCAGTCTTTGTGAGTATGCAAGATTTCTTTCAAAAACATTTTAAAAATCCTCCTGACCCCAAAAATTAAATTTTTAAATATATTAGAATAGAAAACTGTTCTTTTAAATAGTAATAATATTTAACATTATTACACCAAATATAAAAAAAAAAAAATTAATTCCCAATATTTTTGTTCAAGTAAATGCAGTCTTTGTGAGTATGCAAGATTTCTTTCAAAAACATTTAAAAAATCCTCCTGACCCCAAACTTTTGAACAATACTGTAAATGTCTTGTGCAAGCTGTACATATGAAGAGAGAGAGAAAAAGAGAGATACTTGCCGCTTCCTGTGTGGAGATGGGAATGTTGTGTTGGAGTGGGACGTGACGCTTCCATCTTTCCACTCCAATTATCACTTTTGTAAGGAAGGCGGTAACAAGGTGTTTATGCATTCAGCTCACAGCTGTGCCGAGTAACGGCAGGCAACACGTCTCACACACCCCCACAACAAATGAAGGAAAGACAGCCTTGTAAGACAGTTTGAACACTTCGTTGATACTCTCAATAGATGCTGTGTGAGTGTAAAGAGGGGCAGCAAGGTATTGTGGGAGCGTGTGTTAATGAAACATGTTATCAAACAAAAATAGTCTATCAGCAGATAATTGAAAGCCAAGCGCCTGTCAAATTGAGTGTGTTAAAGTGTCTTTAGCAGCAATCAGAACATCAAGCTAGCATCTATATATAAACACATACAGATACACACATTAGTTGTGTAAGCATTTATACTGTATGTATTGTAGGTCTGTGGCTGTGAAGCCAACACTAGAGGTTGACCGACATGGGTTTTTCTCTGGCCGATACCGATATTTAGAAATCAGGGCAGCCGATGGCCGATATATGATGCCGGTTTTTTTTCTCAGATATGTTTGGCCGATTTTCTTTGCTTTTTTTTTTTTTCCTTCATCTCATAAAAGTGAGTTTGCGTAAATGATTATTGCAGGGTACGTCTCTCACGCAACCAGAGAGAGATTCTCCGGCGTTCCGCAACAACGCTTAACTGCCCGCAGATGCGCCTGCCTATAAATCAGCCCAATTTGCAGCACAATCGGCCGATGCCGATGAATTAAAAAATGCCAAAAATCGGCCGGCCGATCAATCGGTCGACCTCTAGCCAACACAATTTTGTTGTTTATTTTTCTTTGAAGCCTACAGACTAGTCTGAATCCCCGTTTGCATACTACACTCCTACATGAGAAATCAAGATCAGTATGCACCACATCATCTTATATAGACAGTAGTATGTCATAGGTGCACCTTGACTGTCATGTCTACTCGTCTATTCTTGTTTGATCAGCTCTGAATAAATGAGCTCAGTTTTACTTCTCAGCCGGCAATAAGTCACTTTAAATTGATCTGGATTGCTCCAGATTGGCCCACATTCAGGAATTTGCTCCTTGTTCTTAACAGACTTGAGGTTTTGTGTATGTAGACTACCAACTACCTCGGCTGGTTGGATATGTGAAATGCACACAGTCCCAGGATCAGGAAAGCCCCCGGCCCACATCGCTCTCTCTCTCTCTCTCTGTCTCTCATGCTGCCTATCCTCAACCTATCCGGTGCCTGGACGCAGCCCGTTGTCTGAGCTGGCCCATGTCAGATGTGACACTTTAATATGGAGCACAGGCAATGCTCCAGTCTTTCTCTCTCTGTGTGTGTCTCAGAGCGAGAGAAACCACAGTGCTCGGCTTTCATTCGCTGAACCTCAGTAACCCAGAGGCGTGTTTACATTTCTAAATTAAACACCTTTTATTGAGTTCAGCTGTCGGTAGCAGTTCCAAGCACAAGCCTTATAACGCGAAAGCCCATCCGTTTCTCCCTCGCTGACACGCTCTGCTGCCTGTTGATATTTAAACACTGTAAAATTAAAGTGAGCAGTCATAAATACAGAGAGCAGTTTGATTATGTGTTAATTAGAGCCGTCCAGAGGGCCTGATAACAGACAGACTACCCTGTCCAAAAACGCAGAAATTTTTTTCAGCATTATCTGTAGAGAAAGTACATGTACTAATGCATTAAAAACTAACTCAAAACAAACTCACAGATGAAAGGGAGCGAGGTGTTTTGTTTTTGTTGTTTTTTTAATTATTATTATTTTTATTTATTTATTTATTTATTTTTCGTTTTTGTTTTGTGTTGTTCTTGGTTTTGTTTTGTTGTTTTTATTGTTTTATTTTATGTTTTGTTTGGTTTGGCTTTTGATCTTTTGATCTTTTGTTTAAGTTGTTTTGTTTTGTTTTGCATTTTGCTTTTTGCTTTGATAAATGTAAATAGTTTAGTCTGCATTTGATTTTAACTTGCTCAGGACTTATAAGTGCAAAAGTGCTGACAGTTGTTTTTTGTCTGTGCATGTTTATTTTTTATTTTTTTGCAGTGGAATTTATTTCTCTCTAATAGTTTATACTTTTGTCACTTTCTGTCACTCACGTCTGTCAGAGCTCTTTCTCTGTAATGGTTTTGTTTCTGTTGCAGCTGTAGACTGTGCATTTTTTGGCATTGCACTCATGATAAATGTGTACAACAGTAGTATGCTATTTTGTCGTCACATGGCATCAAAGTGCCGAATGTTTATTTAGCTTTATCAATCCCATATTTTAGTCATCCATCTGGTTCATCCTTCACACTACAAATAGAATGTTTTCAGTTTGACTCAGTTTGAGTGCATTGCATCATGGGATACTGTAGTACATGCATACAGTGTGCAAATCTAGCAGGTCACCCAAGTATTATAGGCTTACAGAAAACTTCAATACTGTGCACAGTATACATACTATATAGTGCAGCAGTAGTAAGCATATTATAAACACAGCAACTCTCTCATGTTATTTTGGTTATCATGGACCAATGAACAAGAACTCATGATGTACCTCATTATATACATTTAGACTAGTAGCTAGAAGCAACTTGATCCAAAGGCTATGCCAGTTTGCGTGCTTTTAAGTACGAAATCAGTGCACTGGCAACAGTAAAGTACATAAGTATGATGTAAGGCAGAACAGCAGTCTTGTCAAAATTGTTTTGACACTGCATTCGATAACAGTTATAAACCAGTCCTCTTGCATAGTGCAGTGGGTCGTGCACAATATCATACCAAAACACGCTATGTTTCCACACTAAAAATCCACTGCAAATAGGATTATAAAAAAATATGATTTGAAACATGCTATATAGGATGCAAGAATTGAATAAAAATGTAACTGACAAGAAAATGCAATGCAATATTTTGATTTATCTTTGCAATTAAAATATAATATTTTGTGTAATTTACTAACCCTGTGTTTTTTTTCCTGCAGTGTTGAATGGCCTTAAGGTACACAAGGACAAAGAGCTCACTCCCAGATCCAGAGGCAGAGAGTCATCTGCGGGAAGAGATCGCAGCGAGGGATGTGATGCATCTGGTGAGATCTCCCACAAGCACACTGCGGCCACGGCCAAGAGCCGAAACACCAATGGCCACAACTATAGACGAGCCGCAGAGGAACTCCGCAAGCAGGTACAACCCTTCATGTCCATCTCTGTGTCAGTATGAGCAGGGATCATGGGAAGGTGGGTCATAGAGTGCAGTGATTGGCCACATGAAGACATATTACACAGTGAGAATTATACTGGATCTGCCAGTTAGGAGGGAACATCCATCCCGATGTGGCTTACAGACAATCAGACCACCACCATCTCCGGTAGTAATGAGCCTGTCGTCTTTGAGTGCCACAAAACTGATTAATTAAGTGAACAATGAACCTCAGAGACCAGGGAGAGACAGATCACCTCAACTCATCCTCAGTTTCTCTCTTTCTTTCTCTCTTTTTTATGTCATTGACACTCTAATCTTGAGATTCTCAGCCTTGGGGTTGTACAAGTTAGATATCTAAAAAATAAATCATGCAGCTTCATGTGTTTAAAATATAGACTGTAACATGATCCAGAGGCAAAGATGAGCTCAAAAAAAAAAAAAAAGTAAAAGATGAAAGTGATAGTTCACTCAAATATGAAAATTCAACTACTCACCCCCATTCCAAACCTGTATGACTTTCTTCTTTGTGTGAAATACAAAAGAAGATATTTTTTAAATGTTCCCGTACAAACTGTACAAATCTTCTTGTAAAATTTGCTAAGACTTTTTTATACAAAATGAGAAGTGTGGGCTTAGCTTGAGAACTCTTGTTTTAATCTTTCTGATGAGTCAGCATGAAGCAGTGGCACCTGTAAGTGGCGGTTTAACATTTTAACCGCAATGACTGACCCAACATTAAACCCTTGAGTCAGATAAAGTCTGTTATTATGCTGACACACACATAAACACATTGCCACTCATCTGCTATACTTAAAACAATAAACAGCGCTGATAGATGCAGCATAATCCACAATACTGTGAGAATCTATTAGACAGCTGTTGACCTCTCTCTCTCTCTCTCTCTCTCTCTCTCTCTAAAAGCTAATTTTCTGAAGGGTGTTAATGTGTTGAAGAGCTCTGGCGTGAGCATAACATATTGCACATGAGCTGAATAAGGGTTTATACTTCATTGTTTAATTGGACTTTATTCATTTTATTTATTTTTTATGAGCGTTTGTGTAGAATAACATGATCTGGGAAGAAGAGAGATCTCATGCTGCTTACAACAGGTGCAAGATCAGGTTCAGCAGCATTATTATTGGACTGTATGTTCATTGTTATCTCGAGTTATGGTATATTTATTTGTTTCATTGTATCCATTGCAGTTATAAATGAGTCTTTTTGATATTTTGTCTTTGTCTTTGAAGTTTTCTTGTTCTTTTAAGGGGTGGGTACTTGGCTGTGTTTGTTTTCAAAAAGAAAGTGGGTTGAACCCCCCTTCTCCCTTTAAATAAATAAATAATATTTACTGTAAAACATAAAAAGGAAGCAAACCTACATTTTATTTTTTATTTTATTTTCTCTTCCTTTGTGTTATTTATTTTAACTAATTTGCTCTGCTAATTTGTGCTAAATTTAAATTTAAATAGAGAGAGACAGTTTTAGAGCATTGGTTTAATACATAGGTAGACATGTACTGTGTGTGTGTGTGTGTGTGGTGCGGGCTGCAGCTCTGCAGATGTTCTCAGTTAAATCTTTTGCTATGCTGCAGCTGGCCTATAGCAACACATGATGTCATCTGTCCTCCCTCATGCTCACATGCGACCACGATCCACTTCAGAGAGCTGGCCTGGCCTCTGTCTGTGTGTATTCTCGTATTTTTATTCCTGGCTGTTAAGCCGATTTAACCGCACGTCTTTGGCCAGCCGGCTTTTAACTTCCATCCTTCCTTTCATTCTCTTTCCTTACTTCCAGGGCCGGATTTACGCATAGGCATTCTAGGCACGTGCCTATGCTCGCTCATCCAGGGGGGCCCAAACACATTGAAGAGATATATAATATTTTTGTTATACTATGGGATATCTACAACAGTTAAAGAACCAAAAACCCCAGAAGACATTGAGCAAATAAATATAACCAACAATAGGGTAAAAATGACACTATTTCCATGTCTTCAACCTTTTTATGTATCCAGTGACTGCTGCTTAAATAAGTAACACATACACAACACATACACAAACTGCTATCAACCAACCAGTTGCACACTACATCATACAACACACCTGTAATCGTCATAATAATAAGATACAATAAAAAATAAAAAAAATACATGAATATCGTTACAATTAAAACACCGTTATGGGGGCAAACCTCCGGCTGACTTGTCATTTAAAGCTTTGATGGACAGAGGGACAAATGAATTCTTAAAGTGGTTAAGCCTGCACTGGGGAAGTCTAAAGCGTCTTCCTGAGGGAAGAAGCTGATACTCAGGGTGGAGGACATGGGTGGGATCTGAAATAATTTTCCGGGCCTGTCTGATGATGGTTTCAGCAAAGACAGCCTGAAGTGTGGGATGCTGCTTAACTCCCATGATTTTCATGGCTCTCTGTGTTAACCGTGTAATCTGTGCTTTCAGCTGTACACTGAGATTGCCAAACCAGGCAGAGATGCCATACCGCAGAAGGCTCTCAATTACAGCATGATAGAAGAGAAGCAACACTCTCTGGTTAACACCAAAGACCCTCAGCCTACGTAAAAAGTGTAGTCGCTGCTGAACCTTAGTACAAATGTTTTCTACTTGGACACTCCATGTCAGCTTGTTATCAATGTGTATGCCCAGATATCTGTAGGAATCAACCTGGACTATGTTCTGGTCATTGATGGCCACTGGTAAGTGGTCTCCAATGGATTTGGGATCAAACACCATCTCCACTGTTTTCTTAGTGTTGATGATGAGAGAATGTTTGTCGCACCACTGAACAAAGTTCTGAACCTCATGTTTATATGCAACAGAATCTGATGTATCTAACATGAGACCCAGGATAACTGTATCATCAGAGAACTTAATCATGTAATTGTTAGCAGTACTACATGTACATTCATTAGTGTACAGTGTGAACAGTACTGGGGAACTAACACACCCCTGAGGAGCGCCAGTGCTGATGGTCAAAGGTTCAGACAACGTCCTATTCACCCTGACCTGCTGACTACGATTAGTCAGAAATGATTGGAACCACTTAATAATAAAGGGGTTGACATTCATCCGCTGCAGTGTTTTCAAGAGAACATGAGGCTGCAGAGTGTTAAAGGCTGAAGTAAAATCTACAAACAACAGTCTGGCATAGGCCTTAGGATTCTCAAGATGTTTAGTCACTAGGTGCACTATACTGTTGATTGCATCATCAGTGCCTCTCTGGTGTTTATATGCAAACTGGTAGGTTTGCAACGGAAGGTTTGGGATGAGGTGCGTAAAAAATTAGCTAGTTCAACACACTTCAGGACAGAAACATGTCAAATGTCTTGAAACAAATTATCTGAACAATTGATGTGTGATTGTGACTCCAGGCCGTTAAATTTATTAGAGAAATAATGCACTCTTTGAACGCAAATGCTTATTGCGATAGAAAACACTGTAACGGTTTCCACTGATTAAGAAATATTTTTGTTTGCTTGGGTGGTAATATTAGGCCTATTATATTAATAGGGAAGGGGGGCCCAAAAATTTGTTTTGCCTATGTCACGAAAAGTGGTAAATCCGGCCCTGCTTACTTCCTTCCTTGTTTCCTCCAGCCTGCTCTCTGTTTCCCCTGGTTTCAAGAGGTTGCCCACGGGGACATGTCAGTGACCTGTGTTCTCTTGCCTATGTGGTTTCTCTCTCTCTTCCACATTTTCAGGCAGTCTAAATAATAGCTGGCAGCGTGCAGCAGGGCTCATCTGCACCCTGGGGCAGTGTTCTGGGATCAGTGAGCCCTCTAGTGGTCGCAGCGCTCATTACACAGAGCCAGACGTGGGATTTCTGCAGCGCAGTCGCCGCGCAAGCTCTACTCAGCATCCGGCACGTTATGCTGAGTGGGATTATCATTACAATCACATTCTGCACTCTCAGAGCCCTGCAGATGGGATGGGGCATGCCGTAGACCACTGACGTGTTATTTCAAAAGGGCGCGGGTATGATGACGGGGGGCTACATAGACGTGGCCGCAGCTGACATCATGCTACATTTGCTTACTCTACCTGCAGAGAGCATCCATCATGCCTGCCTCTGGGGCTGGAGTCTGTCGCTTTCTTTTATATTCTCCCCGTCTCCCTCCTGCCCTTTTTTTAAGCGACGACAAGGGGAAGCGATTGATGAAGGAGGTCAAATTTCAGTCCCCCTTATCTTTTAATAGCCTCTCTTTGTTGTTTTGCTGCACCTGATAGGAATACAATACAGCTGATGTCTTACTTCAAAAACACTCAGCAATCTCCTCATCTGTCCGTCAGCGAACCTCTGGCCCAGAGATCACCGCAGTCTGGACGTTTTTATTTAAATGCATCTGGAGACTTTAAAGAGGGAGAAATAAAGTGGGAGGGATGTGAGAGGGTGTGGCACAACATGTAAAGACCTATTCACAGAGCATGAATTCATCATAAGAGGCTTCACACAAAAATCAAATCAGCACAATTAAACCAACCCCTTTATATCAGGTGTGATAATTCACATTTTGACAAAAGCACCATTTTTAATTGAGCAATTCTTTGTTTTCTTTTGTTTGGTGGAAAAACTCTCTGCAGCTAGCACTTGTCAAAAGCCAAATGCAAGTAAAAATATAATTATATGGCAGTAACTTTATTAGGAACTGAAACATAATTTCCTGCAGTACACAAAAAGATAAAGAGATAAAAGAAAAAATTTCATTTATATCATTATATATTTCATTTATATCGTCACTTTTTCTTAGCTTCTAACTTTTCCTTTAGTTGAAATGAGTTAGGAACCCAGCATAGAGCTTTTGACATTGTTGGTTGCCATATATACTATTATAAACTATTCACCACAAATGTGCAAAGAAAAGTTTGTATACCTGACTGCATCATCCATATGCTATTGCATTGTTTTGATTAAAGGCTTGTCGAGGAATTTAAGCCAAATGTCAGGACTCATCCTTCCTGTGCAATGAGAGACTACTAATGTCAGGAAGCACATCATGATTATTTCACCTGGAGTTTTAGCCCACTAAAACCCTCCGGCTGCATCTTCTTTTCTTGGCTCTGTGAGATCACACACATAGGAAATCAAATCCTTTATGCCTTACCAGAAAAACAGAGCCAAAGAAAACAATGTGAAGAGAGAAGTCGAGGCTGAATGTGTTTGTAGCCTGGCATAGTCTTATTCCCATGGCGGCTGTTAAACAATGAGAGGCCGGGCGTAACTCAAGCTGCATCTGCTCTGCTGTGAAGTATATTGGAGGCCTCAGATCAGCTGAAAGCACAGCTCCTTTTATTTGGGGCATTAAAGCCAAATTTGAAAAACTTTAGTGTACTATGCTGTATAAAGCCAACTATGAATTGGTACTTGAATGGAATTTTATGATTAAACTTTACTTCTAAGGATTTTTTTGCAGCTGTTGGCACTGAATAAAACATTTCTCTCTCTCTTCTCTCCCTCTATCTAGTACACTTCCCCTCCCTCTTTCTTCCCTGCTGTTTTCTCTGGTTTGGGGTTTTTGTAACTCTGTTGTGGTCTGTGTTATTGTGTGAGCCGAGACATGCACTGTGACTGACTCAGTATGCAAATAGTCATTAGTAGATTATTCTTTGCCGTCAGGATTGAGGGGACTGTTTGAGAATTCTCACCGTTCCTTAGTAAGTTGCATTGATCCACTTTATGTAACATGATGATATTTTCTGTTCACTTTAGGTCTCGAAAGTAAATGGACTCACACGGGCATCATCAGTCGGCAAGCATACGGCCGGTGCCAAAAAGTCGAAAGACTTCCGTCTGCCGTCCAAAACTGTGAAGTACACAGCCACCGTGACCAAGGGCCACGTCACCTACACCAAAGCAAAACGAGAACTGGTTAAGAAAGCCAAACTCGACCACAGCAAGCACGCTGCTTCTGCTGGCCTTCATGCTTACAGCAACAACCACCACCATCATTCTCATCATCCAACCAGCAACGGCCGTGGCCGGCCCCAGCTCTCTCACTCAGGAAAAGCCCAAAGTATCAATGCAAAAACCCGCAAACAGGTGCTATTATCGAACGGGGTGCATAAGATGAGTAATGGGGGCCGGCCTAATGGCAGGCTTAATGGACGCCACAGTGCCAGGGAAGAGGAGGAAGATGGCCGGCAAGTGCGGCAGGGACTGCGGAACTCTAAACGCAGAAGTGACGCCATTACGATGCTTGGAGCTAGAACTGAGAGTGACAAGGTTAAGACTAAGCTGCCTGTTTCTGAGGTTAAGAAAGCTAAACTGCAGACTAGCCCACTGGAAACTCGCAGCAAGAAGGCCCTGGGTCAGTTCAAGCCCCCTAACGCCTTCACTATTGCACATAGTATCACTGAAATGGCCGCCTTCCCTACTCAGAAAATGGGTCCTGCCCCTCCTCCATCTCCCCCTGCTGCTCCCACCTCCCCAACCATGCCCCAGAATCCCGCTACCCCTGAGCCAGCACGTCAGCGGCCCAAACGCGCCTCTGCTGGCAAACTGATGTTCATCAGACAAGCACAGCAGAGGGTCCAAACTAACCCGGCCCTCAACCGGACCACATCCACTACCTCAACCAGCAAATCCTTCAAACCAGCAGAGCCCACACACATGCCTCCACCACGGCCGGACAGAGACAGGGAGAGGAGAAGGGCAGGGTGGGCGCCCCTGGGGGAGGTGCCCATTTTCAAGCCCAGCTCCAGGGAGTTTCAGGACCCTTTGGTGTACCTTGACTCAGTTCGGGAACGGGCAGATTCGTCTGGACTGTGCAGAGTGTCGCCTCCTCCTGACTGGAGGCCAGAGTGCAAACTCAATGATGACATGCGTTTTGTGACACAGGTTCAGCGCATCCACAAGCTGGGTCGGCGCTGGGGCCCCAATGTTCAGAAACTGGCCTGCATTAAGAAGCACCTCAAATCTCAGGGCATCTCAATGGACGAGCCACCACTTATAGGTGAGTCCACTTAAAACTTTATGATTACAACTGCTTTTGTTGGTATAGGGCAGAATTTCTTAAATCTACAGGTCCACTGTATTAGCGCAAACTTTCCTACCTGCAATTTTCTAATAACTCTGAAGACCTTATTTAGCTTGCTCCAGTATTTTTGTTTGGGATTGGAGTTAAGCTCTGCAGGGCTGTCACCCTCCAGGGTTGGATTTGAGGAACCCTGTTATAGGGGCTAGGGCAACTCTTCTTCTGGAGGGGTCAATGCGCTGCAGATTTTAGCTCCAACTCTAATCAAACCTATCTGAACAATCTAAACAAGATAACTTCTCAGGATAAATTTTAGACTGGTGTGGGCTTCGTATGTTTGCGAACAGTGGCCCTTCAGGAGCGCCATTGCCCATTTCTGCGCTTCAGTTACGATTGCAGCAATTACTGTAGCTCTGTTGCCCTGTGCATGTGTAAATGTAATTGCATATCAGCCTGTCAACATTTTTCTTAAGTGAATAAAGGGGTGAGAGACAATTTGTATGTAAACCGACCAGTGAATAGCCTCATGGTCCATTCTTAACTTATGTTGTCAAGTCTCTTGTCTGCCAGGAGTTGGGAAACCATATGTCGAACCAATCACCCATTTCTCCAGAACTTGTCGAGCACAGTTACAAGTTTATGAGGTTTTAAAGCAGCCCTGCACCATTGCTTTACTTCAGAATCCTGTGTGCTGTTTGAGGACCCAGTCAGAATATATGGTTGAAATAAATGTTTATTGAGCCTGTTGGAATGCCGCCGGTATGCTGCAATAATTCCTACGAGAGTTTTAAACTCTTGGTCATTGACCTGTGTTGGTGCTCACTCTCCCTCAGTTCCTTAGCTCACTTTCTCCAGTCTTTATGGTTTGTTGTGTTTCAAAAGACAAATAAAGATGCCACACCATTTCTCTGCTAGCATGTTTAGAGAATTAATGAGCTGCGAAATGTAATGAATTGTAATTCTGGAGCTGTCAATACTCATTTGGCAGCAGATGGTGCAGTGTGTCCTAGTTGCAGTGGTTTAGTTGAGTTATGTTTGGAAACGATACATTAACTTTCAATATACTTTCCTAATGTACAGTGCATTAAACATTCACAATAATCTCTTCCCTCTCATTGTCACCCCTTCAGGTGGCTGTGAAGTAGATCTGGCTCGTTTTTCTGAGCTGGTCTGCGACATGGGTGGAATGCAGCAGGTGATGGACCTGAAAAAATGGAGCCGGTTGGCCGACCTGCTTCGCATTCCCAAATCAGCACAGGACCGTCTGGCCAAGCTCCAGGAGGCCTACCTCCAGTACCTGCTCTCTTATGACCTGCTCTCTCCCGAGGAGCACCGGCAACTGGAGCAGGAGGTGCTGGCAGAAAAGGAAGCTCTGGAACGCAAGCGGGGACCCCTGGAGGGCCACTCGGATATCGGCCAGCGGACTCTGGCTCTTCCCCGTTACGAACCCAAGAATGGGCTCACCGGCCTCAACCACCGCAATGGCTTTCGCAATCACAACAAAGAGCCAGATAACCAGCGGCAGGCCGGCCGCCGCAGACTGTTTGCTCAAGAAAAGAAGGGGGAAAAAGTGGACATTGATGAGGCAGTTGAGGAGGCAGAAGATGAAGGTGTTCTCAGTGACCAGCACAAATGTATATACAAGGTAAGGGATGTGATAGACGCACCTACTGCTTTGATAATGGCAGTCATAAAGCTTATCAGCATGTTAACGTTATTGTGTTTCCTTTGGGATTTGTCATTTGTATGTGTCAAACTTCTTTTATTCACTATATTCACTCAGACTGGCAGATGTGCCATTTCCTCAGGTAATGAAGTGTTTAGAGAGAGCATAGAGGGCTCACCGCTGAGCTGCCAGAGAATGTGCCAGAATTTCAAGCGTGATGACAATGTTTGCCTGTACACTGAACACAGAGCCACACTGCTGGGAAAGAAAAGAGGAAGGCTTAATACGTGATGTGTTTTGGGTTTTAATGCTGCCGAGGTTGGCTCTACAGTGGTTGATGGTTGTGTCTCTATGCTGTGCTCTGCATCACAGATCTGAGTTTCATTTCAGAGCTATGACCTGCTAAGCTGCCAGTATGAGTGTCTATTTTGTTCCTCAGACAGATTTAAAGGTTCAAAACACCATAGATCTATTACAAACTCTAGTGAGCTGCCTGCCTGGGCAATATTTTAGACATCATAGACGTGCTTCTGACTTGAAGCTAAATTATAGTGCTTTGAGATCCCATTTTGGCTAAAATTAGTCTCAGCAGTGTATGCACGTTTTTTCTTCTGTGCATTTATCTGCAGAGACTTTTCATTTTACACATTTTGTTTTAAAACACAGCATTTATGTATGCAATGCATTTGTGTTTATTAGAATGTCAGTTTATTAGCTTAGCATGCTAGCATGAGGCTGTTTTAGAATCAGCTGTGAAATTAAATAACGTGTGTGTGTGTGTGTGTGTGGTTCAGGTGAAGAGCACTTTTCGCACAACCTGTCTGCTGCCCATAAAAAGTGTTTAAATTCAGTCACTTGTGAAGTTTAATTTTGGTTAACATGCTGCAGTTGAACATAGATTACCAATATAAAAAGTGAAGCAGAAAAATGGGTCAGAGTTTGTGTGGCTCTTGTGTTTGAAAGAGGACCAGTGGTAAAGAGGACTGTGACTGTGGGTGGGTGGGTATCGGTGAGAGTGGCTGTTGTGTGAGAGGGTTTGTTCCCAGGCCCTCAGCTCCTGGTGTATGTGAGGCTGAGTTCTTAGTTATAGTCTATGTAAGGTGACTCCGTCTGCCTCACCAGTCCTATAAAAATACCCCGCTGTCACTTATAGCACCCCGTATGTCTGTCTGTGTGTTGTTGTCTGAGGTAACACTCTCTGCTGGGCGGTATGGTGAGAGTGGGCCTCTTCACAGAATGGTGCCTGCATATAGGTCACAGCTCAGCTCACCCCCCCCCCACACACACACACTGCACTCTGTTCATCTCCAGTGAGGTACCTGGCAATTGTCTCTGTCTATAGTTATCAGTGCTGTCATGCGGTTGAAGAGTGAGCGTTTTTCAAGTTGTGCTGTGGCACTTAAGAAGAATTTGTGATGGACAACTTGTGAAACAGTGACTGGGTAAAACTGCAACACTTCTCTTGATAGTTATTTATAAGACGGAAAAGAAGTACTGCCATTAAAATAAAAGAAGACAAAAAGCAAGTCTATCACCTCGACCAACTCATAAAAAAACAAGTTTTAGCCTTAATTTAAGCAGAAGAAGCCACATTTATGGTAGCATAAGATGGAACTTAATGATAATTTGACAGATGTTATGTTATCGTAAGCTTGTTTTTGAGAGCTGCCTGCAGCCGTTTCCAAGATGGCTGCCAAACAAACAAACAGCTTATGCCACTGATTATTTTGCCATTTTTCTTACTGTTTACTGTTTTTTTTTTTTCAGGGGAGATCGGTATCTTTGACCACCTTTTACAGAATAGCAAGAAATACTATGCTGATGTGCTTCAACAAAGAGCCTGGGGCTGCTGAAGTTGAGGTACACGCAAACAACTTCCTGTATTTTAACCTTTCGCCAGACGTAAATGTGTACAGTGTAATATGTTACTACATTATTGGTGTAAAATGTTGACCCTAGTGACCAGCATTTCTTAGGTATAATAATAGCTGCTCTATGACAAATTGTCTTTAAATAGCATGTACTTTGTGTTGCATATTTTATAAGCATATCCTGTGACAGTTGTATCCTTGTATCCTGTCATATTTCCTTATTTCATGCCTTCTCTCTTCATCGCACATCTGTCCTGCTTTTCTTTATATAGCAAGATTATTGGCGGATAGTGGAGCAGAGGGACTGCCATGTAGCAGTGCATTATGGGAAAGTGGACACAAACACACATGGAAGCGGCTTCCCTGTGGGCAAGTCCGAACCCTTCTCCAAGTAAGAGCTGCTTTCATTTGAGATGAATTAAAGGCATGATGGGAGGATGTATTACCGTTTATAAAAATGATGCTACTATAAGCTCTCTTTTTCTCTCTGTCGCTGCAGGCATGGATGGAACCTCAATGTCCTTCCCAATAACTCTGGATCCATTCTGCGCCATCTTGGTGCTGTGCCTGGTGAGTCCACTACTGTTGTCAGTAGCAGGAAGTACACTTCTCTCCACATCATGTAAAGCTCCTTTGCTGAATAAGTCATCACTCCCTCTCTGTCTCTCTTTCTCTTTCTCTCTCACAGGGGTGACTGTTCCCTGGCTGAACATCGGCATGGTCTTTTCTACCTCATGCTGGTCACAAGACCAAAACCGCCTTCCATACATTGATTACTTACACACTGGTGCTGATTGCATTTGGTGAGTTTTTGTTCCCAGGTACTGTCAAGAAATTAATTTAGAAATGAATTGATGAATTTAAATAATTGAATTGAACATGTGTCCCATAAACTAGCATTGGAGTGTTAGATGATTAATGTAACAACATAAGATAAATTCAAAAGTAAGTATTGATTGATTGATTGATTGAAAATAAAAAGTACTAATAAAAAAAAAACTAATAAAATAATATAGAATAATTAATGATTAAAATATTTGGCAAATTTTATTATTGATAATTTGCATTATGAGTTGTGTATATATAACATTATATATATATATATATATATATATATTTCATGAAAATATATAAAGGTCCAAAAATGTAACAAAAGATTATTCTTTTCTTTAACAAAACATTGTAAAATGTACAAATAGTTTGTTCCTTTGTATAGAATCGCGTTTTGTTCAGTGAATCTTGTTCATTATTATTTATTTTTAGATACATTCAGTGTAATTTTAGTATTATTTAAAAATATTCTGAATCTGTTTTTATTTTTCTGTTTTCAGTTTTCATTTTCATTTTATAGTTTAAGCAATTTGGTTGTGTTTTTGTCATTTTTATCAGTTTTAGTAATTTTAGTACTTCATCTTAAACTTATTTCAATTAGTTGCCAAGGCAACACTTCAAATTTTGAAGTTTTATTTTATTTTATTGTTTTGGCAACTTTATTTTGATTACCAAAATAATTTTTAATAGTTTGTTAACAGTAACACTGTTGACTAAATGTCATTTCAGTGTAAAATTGTACATTTTGCTAATGTCTTTCCTAACTCAGCTGTGTTGTAAAGATCAGCTCCTCTAGTGGGCGCAGTATTCCATAAAACACACTGTGCATTCCACTCACGCCAGTCAGCTGTTTGTTTTATGTTTGTTTTTTTTTATGTGCATGACTCATCGTAATACAGCCAAGGCCTGTTTCCATGGCAACAAAGCTGGTTTAGGACTGCACTGTTGTCTTATGTCAACCAAACAATGACACTGACAGGAAGTTCTGCCCGTCCCATTACAGGTATTCTATTCCTGCTGAGGAAAAGACAAAGCTTGATAAAGTGGTGCACACACTGCTACAGGCCAACGGCACGCCGGGACTGGAAATGCTGGAGAAGAACATTATGGTAAGATATTGTAAATAAAAATAGTATGACCTTTTTGTGGAGTTGTATTTCATTGCATACACAGAACATAAACATGCATGTCTCTGCTTTTCTCCAGATTTCTCCAGAGGTGCTTTGTCGTGAGGGGATCAAGGTCCACCGCACGGTCCAGCAGAGCGGGCAGTTTGTGGTGGTGTTCCCCGGTGCATTCGTGTCCAGGGTGTGCTGTGGCTACAGTGTGTCTGAAACTGTGCACTTTGCCACGCCACAGTGGATGAACCTGGGCTACGAGGCTGCTAAGGTGAGTCTTTCACATTTCCACATCCGCCTGTTGGACCTATAGACATTTAGTAGGAGATGTTTAGAAGAAGCTCCACATGTTTGGCCACACCACAGTGGATGAACCTGGGCTACGAGGCTGCTAAGGTGAGTCTTTCACATTTCCACATCCGCCTGTGGGACCTATAGACGTTTACTAGGAGATGTTTAGAAGACGCTCTGCGTGTTTGCTCTTCTCTTGCAGGACCTGAAATACAGACACATAGCAAAACCCTTCTCTATGGAGAAGCTACTCTACCAGATCGCCACAGTCGAGGCCAAACGAGAAAACAGACTTGTGCTCAGTACAATCTCTTCTCTTCTCAAAGATCTCAGGTGAGCACTGGAAACCCACCCAATGATTAAATTCTCAGACACCACTGCTTTGGTTTTGGGGGCCCAATATCCTCATCTTTGATGACTATTTTGACTCTTTAGGATTTTTTTCTTTTACAAAGCATTACTGCTGCCCATAATTGAATTAACAACTGTTCCCAAAAAATTATTATCTGGACCTGGGAAGGAAATCTAGAAACCGGACCTCTTGGTCCTCTAACTAGAATTGAATGTATAAACTTCTATTTTTTTCTATTTCTATATATATATTAACTTCTAATTTTATTGAAATATTTTAATATATTGTCAATTTAAAAAAAAAAAGTATATGATCTATACAATACTGTACTATACTACAAATCACAATAACGCCTACAGTATATGTATTAACTTTTTTAATCTATTCTACAGTGTTATTTAATGTCCTTTTTTATTAGTAAAACACTGATTTTCATAGTAGTTTTGTCAGTGTGCGTTTGTCAGTGTGTGTCTTTTATTGTCACTGTGTTCTACACAGTTCTAGATTTGGGTCACAGCTGTAATTTACCTCCAGTGCTGATAATTCACATTCAGTCATCACTGACACAAGAATTACAGAGCGATGAAATGATTTTAATTGAGCTAATGGTTGTTGTTAATGCTGCAGGTAGTGCAGGAGAATGAAAATGTGGTGTTCTGTCTGGAGTGTGCGCTGCACTACGTGGAGAAACACAAAAGCAGCCGCGGCCTCAAGATGATGTACCGCTATGATGAGGTAAACACACATGATCAGAAACATGCCTGCAGGGGGAGCTGTTGAGACGCTTCTGCTTAAAGGACCCTCCGGGGTTCATCAACCCTCCTAAATGGACTGTTGCTGTCCCTTCATAAAATATTGCGCTCTGGCAAAGTAATAAACGTTTGGGAAACATATGTCCACATGCAAATGCGTTTATGTGGATTCAGTGTTGTTTTACAGTTTTTGTCATTTGCTTTTGTTCAATTCTCAAATGAAAAGATTTCTATTTCAAATAAATGCTGTTCTTGTGAACTTTCAGTTTATCCACGAATCCTAAAAAACGTGTCACAGTTTCCACAAAAATGTTAAGTAGCAAAAACATTGATAATAAAAAACTAATTAACTGAGCACCATTAATAATCAATACAATGAAACACCGAATCAGTATATTTGAATGATTTCTGAAGGATCATGTGACACTGAAGACTGGAGTAATGATGCTGAAAATTCAGCTTTGCATCACAGGAATAAATTACATTTTAAAAATATATTCAAATAGAAAACAGTTATTTTGAATAACATTTCACAATATTACTGTTTGTACTGCATTTTTAATCAAATAAAGGCAGTCTTGGTGTGCATAAGAGACTTCTTTCAAAAACATTGTTTCAAACTTAGTGTAAGTATATACAATAAAGTAGAACAAAAATGAATTTTTTTAATATATAAAAATATTTCCAGTGTTAACTGAAACTCAACATTTTGATCAGTACATCTCACACAATGAAAAAAAAAAGGTTCTTTTACTGACAAAATAACTGGGTTTTGAAGCATAAATGAATTGTTTTGGGTTACTACTTTTGGCAATTGCATTCACAGTTTGAATTCTGAGACTGTTTCAATAAATGAGCCAAAGGGATTGACAAGAACTGCAGTACCAAAGTATGTCATGTCACCTTTTTCACAATGGTCTCTCCCTGTCTTTGTCTCTGTTTGGCCCCTCAGGAGCAGATCAACAGTTTGGTGAATCAGGTGTGTGGTAAAGCCCTGGTGAGAAGCATGGCTAATGGCTGTAATGGCTCCAGCCCCACCAAACCGCCCGCCAAGCGCGGCCCCCGCAAGAGATCCACTGTGGAGCTGTCCCTGACCCATCTGTCCAAAAGTGCCGCCGCCGCTGCTGTCTCGTGAGAAACGCCGCCCGGCCGCCTACGTCAGCCAATCGATTTCCTCTCCCTCTCTTCATATAATTTGTGTCTTTTATCACCCACATAGCAGGGCAGAGTTTCCTGTGTTGAAAGGAGGCTGCCTTTTTTGCACTAGCGCACTAGTTTGTATTCACCAGATGTTTGATAGCATTAAGAGACATGGTCCCAGGTGTGCATATCACTGACAGGTGTGAGTATGATGTCATCCTTTCTGCCTGAACCCTCTTCCTCCTTGTCTTTGGCCCCCATGACTGCACACACATGCTCCTCCTGAACTGTGAACCTTGGGACAAATGGGTGCTTCTCTCCTGGTTTTTCCAGGCCCCTTTCCTTTGAATGTTGGTGCTCGATGGAGCTGCCCGAGAACGTTTTGTTCTATTTGGTTTATGTTCATTGTTTCATTTGGGTTTTGTTTTGCTGTTTGCTTTGCTTTTTGTTTTATTTTGGGTTTTGGTGTTTTTGTTTTTTTGGTTTTGTTTTGTTTATTCTTTCATTTTGTTAATTGTTTTGGGTTACTACTTTTGGCAATTGCATTCACAGTTTGAATTCTGAGACTGTTTCAATAAATGAGCCAAAGGGATTGACAAGAACTAAAGTACCAAAGTATGTCATGTCACCTTTTTCACAATGGTCTCTCCCTGTCTTTGTCTCTGTTTGGCCCCTCAGGAGCAGATCAACAGTTTGGTGAATCAGGTGTGTGGTAAAGCCCTGGTGAGAAGCATGGCTAATGGCTGTAATGGCTCCAGCCCCACCAAACCGCCCGCCAAGCGCGGCCCCCGCAAGAGATCCACTGTGGAGCTGTCCCTGACCCATCTGTCCAAAAGTGCCGCCGCCGCTGCTGTCTCGTGAGAAACGCCGCCCGGCCGCCTACGTCAGCCAATCGATTTCCTCTCCCTCTCTTCATATAATTTGTGTCTTTTATCACCCACATAGCAGGGCAGAGTTTCCTGTGTTGAAAGGAGGCTGCCTTTTTTGCACTAGCGCACTAGTTTGTATTCACCAGATGTTTGATAGCATTAAGAGACATGGTCCCAGGTGTGCATATCACTGACAGGTGTGAGTATGATGTCATCCTTTCTGCCTGAACCCTCTTCCTCCTTGTCTTTGGCCCCCATGACTGCACACACATGCTCCTCCTGAACTGTGAACCTTGGGACAAATGGGTGCTTCTCTCCTGGTTTTTCCAGGCCCCTTTCCTTTGAATGTTGGTGCTCGATGGAGCTGCCCGAGAACGTTTTGTTCTATTTGGTTTATGTTCATTGTTTCATTTGGGTTTTGTTTTGCTGTTTGCTTTGCTTTTTGTTTTATTTTGGGTTTTGGTGTTTTTGTTTTTGTTTTGTTTATTCTTTCATTTTGTTTTTGTTTTGGTGTTTGCTTTGTTTTTTTGTTTTTTTGTTCATTGTTTCATTTTGGTTTTGTTTTGTTGTTTGCTTTTTTTGTTTAGTTTAGTTGTTTTTGTTTTTTTGCTTTTTGTTTATTGTTTCATTTTGTTTGGGTGTTTGCTTTGTTTTTTGTTGCATTTTGTTTTGTTTTGGTTTTGTTGTGTTTTTGTGTGTGTGTGTTTTAGTTTGTTTTGTTTCATTTTGTTTTATGACATCACATTTGTTTTGATTTGAATTCATTTAGTCCCCATGCAGCTCCTCTGCGGAAGACGCAGCTCTAAAGACAGTAAACACTTGAAATTTTGCTTGTTTTAATATCGTTTTTTTTTTTTAAAGAGGAAGTACTGTTTGTTTTTATTTCGACTGGTTTTAATTTCACACTTTCCTCTGTGGATTCGGGGGAACGTTGGTTTCTCTGGCAGCGGGTCAGGCTGTACTTGAGGAAGTGGGTGTTAGGGATTGAATGAGTGGGTCCCGTCCCGGCAGTGAGAGGGGTTCCTCCCACGCTGACGCTTACGAGCGATAACTGTGCCTGATGTTTAGCGGGGAGATCTTTCTTTATTTTGGTGCTGTTTTTTTTTTTCTGTATATCAATACAAAAAAAGGTAATAAAAAGCAGTGCTGTTCGCTAGACTTCTTATCCCACAGGATGGAAGAAGCCAGAGGCTTTTTCTGCTTCTAGATGTGCAATCGTGTCAACATTCCATTCTTCCAGACTTATTGATTCATCTGTAACAGTTAACATTAATTATTATATTATATTATTGTAATTATTATATTTTGTGTTTTTGACTTTTTATTTTCTCTTTTGTTCTGTGCTATGTCGAGTTAGAGCCACTATTCAGAGGGTGTAAAATGTGAAATACAAGTCCATTTTTTTCTTTATTGTTATTGTTTTATTTTGTTCTGTCTTTTCCTTTTTGCAGAAGTATCATTGTTTTAAAGAAACTTAAGAAAATCACCTTTTTGTACATAATCTTGTAAATGTCTTTAATACTTGAGCCTTTGTTGGAGTGACAGAAGGAAAGGACAGATAGATGGATGATGTCAGATGAAGAAAAGCCTTACATTTCAGTTTCTTCAGCTGTGGGAGTTTGATGCGTACAGGGTTGCTCTGGTAATGTGTATAAATTTTAAGTGCTGCTTACATCACTGAGGACTAAGATACGGAGTCGCGATTTCCCCCTAGTTTTGTTTTTTAGGTTTAATTTTTTAAAGAAAAGGGAAAAAATACTTTCACAAAAAAAGGTTTTTACATTTTCATTACTGAAAATTCAGCATAGTAGCTACTCATGTTGCACTGAGCTTGCCAGTGGTGACTGTCAAGGAAAAAAAAAAAAAAAACTATAATCCAGTTTGTTGGTGGTTGCCCTGGACAGAAGACTGAACTGTTTTAGGAGTATTTAATGAAAACCAAATCGGGTGTTTTCAACAAACAAAACAAAAAAATTATATAAAAAAAAAAACGGCGGTTGTCAAGTTTTTATGGCCTTACGATGTATTTTATTCAGAATTTTTTGTTGTTTTTGTTCCTTTTTCTACAATATGAGAGATTTGCTCATGGTCAGGCAAGTTAATTTATTAGCACTGTCTTTCATGTTGGTTATATTGCCTGTTTTATTTTGTTTTTTGTTTTGTTTTTTATTTACTTTTTTTCAATTTGTACTTAAGGTTTAATAAAAACTCATGGACAATTCACTGTCAGTCTGTGCTCTTTGTTACTGAACTTTATTTTGGTTTAAAGGGGAATGTGTTGAACAAGGGAATCTTTTCTGACACATGGACCCCCACACTCTCAGATGGCCTTGGTACAACTTCATAAAATTTACTGTATAATTTATACATTTACATTTAATCATTTAGAAGACGCTTTTATCCAAAGCGACTTACAAATGAGGGTAATAGAAGCAATCATTAATTTTTATTAATGTTATTAATGAATTGCAGGTTAATCACAGTTAAATATACATTTTGAAATAATAATAATTGTAATAATATGTCTTTAAAATATGTCATTATTTTTTTATGCTTGTATCTGTAGTAGTATTAATCGTGTTTGTAGTACTACTATAATAATTGATATAATTTAAATAATTTAAAAAATAATAATACCTGTCTTTAAAATGTTCATGTTATAAGTAATTAATGTTATTAAAAAAATACTTTTTTACGAATCATTTTGAAAAATATTTAAATGTTTAAAAATAATACTTGTGTTTTTGAAATTTTAATTTTATAGGTTTACTAAATTTAGTAATAGTAATTCTTGTTCTAAAAAATACTTCAGTGAGTTTTTATTCAACTATTATACTCTTTAGTACTAATAGATGTTCTCTAAATTTTGCTATATAAATAACCCTGATCATGACCTAGTACTGTAGAGTGACAATTGTTTTTGTTGTTGTTATTACTGTAGTAGTAATAACAACAACAAAAACAATTGTCACTCTACAGACTCTCTACGGACCCCTGGTGTCAAATCCTTGTGCTAGACCAATTAGACAACTTTGTGAAAAGTACACAGAATAATCTTTTTTTTTATTCATATTTTACCAGTTAAATATCTACTTCCACTGATTTTAAATTAATTTTACTCCTGCATCTCCACATTGTTTTCCCAGGTGTAGAAACATGCTTGCAATGTGAAGTACTGAAGCTTGGCTCAGAGCCTAAATTATGGTGTTTTCATCATAATTATCAAAGTCATACTCTGGTGAGTCAGAGGCCTCTAAAGCATTATCGATTCTATACATGAGACAGACACGTACCTCATGACATAAACGTCACACTTGAATACATTTTTGAACATTTGTGATCTAAAACCATCTGGGAATACTCTAGATCTGGATTTACAAGATATGAAACTGATCAAACTAGTTTGTAGAGTGAAAGGAATAGAATTAGAAAATGTTTTCAGGATGAGCTGCTGCTCTCACAGTTCTTGATTGGCTGGTTTTGTTCTCTTTCGGGTAACGTGGCATCTGCCTCGACCTCTTCCTGATCTGGCTGGATGAGTGGAGAGCCGCGGATGGCTGCTGGTCCCCTCTCATCATCTGCATCATCATCATGGTCGTCCTCCTCTTCCCCCGCCTCCGTGTCCTGGCTGGCTGAGTCCGTGCAGGTGGAGGACAACGATGCCAGCTTGTGTCTCAGGTCGGCCTGTGTGGGCACCTGAAGAGTGATCTCAGAGGTGAACGACTCCACGTCCGGACCTGAAAGAGAATCATTCAGACAGGAAGAAGGGAAGGGGTCAGGAATGCAAATTTCTCTTGAAAAGTCAGACATTGATCAGGCAATGTTCAGGTTACTGGAGTTCTGTTCCAAAACCTAGTAAGCTGCCTACAGCTGCGTTGTAATGTACTGTTGCTCTGCAAAATTTTGTGGGCTAATTCCAGTCATTTCAATAGGAATCCACACAATGTGGAGTTTCACATAAAGAATCTCCACACAGATGCAAAATCACTGTGCTGACCAACAGAAAGCTGCTTAGTTTGAAAGTCACTTCTATGTGAGTTGTGCTTCATGCATCACTACACTATTGACAATGAAAAATTGATCATTTTTGTCCCCAAATTTTCATCTAAATTAAGCTAATGGGACCACAACCTTCGTGAAATTTTGTGGGCAATAGTGTAACAATGAAACACCCCTTACTCAGATCCCAAAAATGAATTGATGGACTGGAGTGGTGTGGATTACTTGTGGACTACTGAGATGTTTTTATCAGCTGTTTGGACTCTCATTCTGACGGCACCCATTCACTGCAGATGATCCACTGGTGAGTAGGGTTGGGTATCGTTTGAATTTTATCGATTCTGATTCTTATCGATTCCTAGTTTTGATTCCAATAAGTGGCAATGTTTATGCTATCTTTAAAATAGCATCATATGACCCCTTTAATGACAGGCAGCGCGTTTATTAGGCTGCTGTCTCTTTAACACCGAACGCACGCAGATCTAAAAATACTGTACATGTGTGTTTTCTTTCTCATCTGTTTATGTTCACGTAAGACAAAAACGGCTGTGTTTATGATGATATACTGACGTAGTTTTCTGCATATTGGTCGACAAATATGAAAGAAGTCAGTTTCGGCCCTGAACAACCTTTTCTGCAGTGGAAATACACGGAACGGTTCGGGAACGGACACAAACCGGGAACCCGTACCGCGACCTCTGTTCTCTGTGCTCGCTGCACGCAAACAGGGCGCAAGTTCTTTCCGTTCCTGCACTTAAATCGTTTTTAATCACATTAAAATGCGAACACAGGAATCGTTAAGCAGAATCGAAATACACGCGTCTTATCGAATACCCGGTTATTGGAAATTTGGAATTTGGTTTTCGATACCCAACCCTACTGGTGAGCAAGTGATGTAATGCAATATTTTTCCAATTCTGTTCTGAGAAGAAACAAACTCACCTACATATTGGATGGCATGAGAGTAGGGTTGCTAAGGGGTGGAAAATTTCTGAAACTTTCGGAAACTTTACAGGATTTTGGGGAAAATTTGCCGCCACTTTTGAGTGACACTCCCACATCTCAACATCCAATCGACATCCGAAGTCCAACCAAGTCCCCAACCTACATTCAGTCTTTTTCTGTTACACTTCAATGCATCAAAATACAGAATAAAAAATCATGCTAGCAACATGCAACATGCTAGCATTAACCTCTAGTGGAATGTATTGCATATCATATCAGATTCCATTTTAAATTCAGTTAGGCTGCATTCATAGGTAGCTGCTTATGTAGACTAGACAGTGAGGCAGTGCACTTGATTTTGGAACAGGAAGTCCAGTGTCCTGATGTTGCCTGTATAATCCAGAGAACTTGGCTTTCGGTGCAGCTCAATGTAATTACTGATTAGAACCTGTTTGTTCTTCTCTGGATGCAATCAAACAGCACAGACATCATCTCAGCGTGTTCTGCTGACGGCGGAGCTAAATGTTGGCTCTAATTTAATAGCATCTCAGCATTAGTGGAGCTAAAGAGTTCTTTAAACATAAGGAGGGATGCCATACCAGGAAGCCACTTTCATCACTAGCTAAGAGTGGTTAATGGCACACGACAAAGCAGAAGCACCTATAGAGGGTAAAAATATTGATTGATGGTTGGAAAATGTCACTATATGTATGTATACCAAGTAACGGTGAAGCCACACTGTTGTCCTCGCCACCAGAGTTGAGAAAGACGTCCAATGCCTCATGGTCAGACATGTCCATTAGGTCCATTTGCTCCAGCATGTCCACGTTCACCTCCATTGATGACATGCTTCCTATTGTCTCTGTGAACCAAAGGAAGAGCAACGACATCACTTCCTGCAACCTCATACTTCAATCACTAAGATGTATCAAGGATTTGAGTCCAGGATGATCGTTTCAACACATGGAGTTCGCATCTCTGTGGACAAAGAAATCCTTCATGTGAGTTCTTGGCTCAACTCTTGCCAAATAGAAGAGCAAATTTGCTTGTGTCAGATCTCATTTGATGTACAGAGCTATGTCCTGGATTCGTCACCTTGCAGTTATGTTGACTCTTTGTTGTCATTAGCGCATGCTTCACAAACACAGATTGCGGCGTGAGGCATGCCCGTCACATGTGCGTGTGTGAGCGTGACATCAGTAAGCAGAGCGGTGAACTGCGTACCTCAAGGTTGTGTAAGAGCGCAGCGGCACAGGGAGGTGGACAGCAAAGAGAGAGACATGTTAGCTCCCCTTTACAGTATTGAGACACAAACACAACCACACACTCATACACTCAGTGTCTGTGTGTGTGTGTGCTTTGAGAGAAATGACACAACACAATTTCAGTCCATACTCCAAAACTATCCTGTTCTTGATTTTTCCTAAAGATTCATAGAGGATTGGTATATTCCCACCTTGCTGTACATAACAGCAATGAATCACTGGCTGGTCTTAGCCCCACCTTCGCTGCTTCAAGTCAAACATACCTATTTACTGATGAGATTTGACACTTGCACTCGGAGAAGGAATTGAAAACAGAGCTCCAAAACTTGCAAAGTATTTGTGTTTTTATCAGTTTTAATTCTGACACAACAAAACATTAAGATTACATGAAAAGAGTTTTACTGGTTAGTTGTGAGCATAAGCAGAACTGAAGGGTTTTTCTAGCCCCGCCCTCTGACTGATCTTAGCTCTGCCTCACTATTCTTCCATTAGCTGCTTCGGTGTAGTTTATCTACTATTGGGTCAGCATTACCCATTGGACTTGCTGTTCCACAACAACTCTCTTCAGCTGCTCTTTTGCACATTCCCATACACCATGAGTCATTTTATACGAATTGACCGGGTGGAAGATGAAAGCAACACTCAGTTTATCTGCTTCAGGGCTGGGAATTGCCACCCCAATCCAATATCTTGGGTGCTGTGGACCCGCCACTCTTATTTGTAATAACGACTGCTGAGTGTTTTTGTACCAGACCATCTCAGCAGACATTTCTCATATATATACTGTATAAAAAGGTTAGTTAAATTATTCACAGGGATACAGCATATTTACATTAGCTTTTTGTTAAATAGATTCTGTTTGTATTAGTGTCTGGCAAATTTTGATCTGGTCCTGGTTTGAGCCGAGGGCATGGGCATAGCTCACCTCTTCTCTCCGCGATCTGTAGGTATCCTGTAGACAGGTAGTGCTCCATGTCCTGCTGAAAAGCCTCCTCAAAAAACTTTTGCCTGTCCTTTAGTTTTACCTGCGGCTGGACAGGCTCCGCCTCCGGTACTCTCTGAGCATGGTCCATCTCCGCTGTGATTGGAGGACGAAAAGAAAGAGGTGTTAAGACAAACTTTGCTAAAGATTTTCTTAACAAAACCTGTTAAAATATTCTGAAAATTTAAGTCACCCATGCAAGACATTTCATTTTAGGGATGTAAACTAGCATTTCAAAAGACTTGCCTATAACATACAACCCTGTAGCTAATTAAAAAGTGCCAAAGCCCAAGTATTCTCTGAGACATCTTCAAATGATATAAAAACAAAGGTTTAGATTAAATCAGTCATTTTTCATTTTACAAATTTGCAGTGGTGGAGGTAACGAATTACAACTACTCACGTTACTGTAATTAAGTAGTTTTTTTCGGGTACTTGTACTTTTTTAAGTGTATTTTTAAAGCTGTGCGTTTACTTGTACTTAAATACAAATTAAGCAAAATAATCTACTTCGTTACTTTTAAATCATAGTTCGTTACTGAGTACGCCCACAATCTGAATTGATATTTAAACCTTTGATGGCACTTCAGTAGCCAACAAAGATATCCGATCGTGAAGGGACCAATAAAAGCCCTGATATCTGAACCGGGAAAAGCCGCCGCTGCAGCAGGTTTTGAAGAGCTGATTAGAGAGTGAGGGAGCTCAGTGTATTTTATGGACTCAAAGTTTGGAGAAACAAACTACATGGTAGTGTTATCATAAATATCTATATTTTGATACCGATATTGAAATAGCTGACATGGTCCCATTACTCATTTTCCACAGTATCTACCGAATATACACCGATACAAGCTGCGTCTCTCTTTGCTCTCCGACAGCGAGTTTGACACGCATCCGCCTCCTGTCAATTACAGAGTCTCAATGTCCGAGCGGGATTGCAGGTATTTCGCATAATTTTAATCATTCCCGCACAAATGTGGCGAGCGCTTTATTGTTACATGAGAACACAGTCATGTAATCGCAGAAAACTGGATGCGAGCTCTCAAATTGGCCTAACTTATACAAATGAACTGCATGTCCTCTCACTCCGATATTGCTTGTGCGCACTCAGACTGTGTGCAATCGCGATCTCTCCGTGCTTTTAAAGTAGAAATTATTTCTCTTTTGCTGGATTAAACTTTGTCAAAAGTTATCAGAATAGATCCACATCAAAGATGGAACTTTAATTTCTTTACAATAAGTTTATGCTAGAAATGTTTTGGAATGGGATATTTGTCTGATTTGTACATATAAATATCCTAGTCTGCCTATGCCGAGTTCACACTGCACGATTTTCAAAGTCGTCGGGGCACCGTGGTTTTCACACTGCACGACTATCTGAGGTAGCAGTCAGTCGCTGCTGTGTTCACATTGCACGATGGATCGGTGACAGGAGGTTACACACCGCATGACTTTACAATAGGAAGAATCGCCAACAACTCTGTCTGGTCCGCAAACTACGTTTCACAACAAAACACGCGAGAAGTGATAAGGAAATAATGCATGAACCCGCGTTCGTCAGACCGGCGTTCTCGAGCAAGACTGGAATTATTAAAAAATATATATATAATTGTCTGTGAGCTGATTTCCAGCTACAAGGAGAAAAAGAAAAACAGATTATGCAGGAGGGAGATGCAGGGAACAGGGATTGGGTGTTCTGCAAAGAGAGTAGCAAGAGGTGGAGTGGAGGTGCACCACAATAAAACCCTGCCCTTTATTCAATATTCCGTTTCACTTGCAAATACATCACAACACTGAAGTCAGTTGCAACTTCCGGTTCACGGGTACTTTAATACTGATATTTTTCAAGGTATTGAAGTTAGAAATTCCTGTATCATGACCACTAATTCACGTACTTTGTCAATAAGATGGTTTTGTTCAAAGTAGCTATTATCCACATAGATCCACATTGATATGAATATTTTTTGGTAATTCATTAAATATCGCCGGCTAAAAAGTAACTAGTACTCTGAGTAGTTTTTGAGAGGAGTACTTTGTACTTTTTCACCAGTACTTTTACTTGTAATTGAGTATTATTTCAGCAATGTAACAGTACTTGTACTTAAGTACAAATTTTCAGTACTCTTTCCACCACTGCAAATTTGTCATGAGTCACAACCATGAGGCAACATTCTGAACACACACACAGTACACAATGAGCTTTCCCAAAAGCATACTGGTCTGGACAGGACAGCAGGGGGGGTTGTCAGATCTGTCCAGCAGTGATTTTCAGATCTCTGCTCTGCACAGCTTGATCTGAATCAGCGTATTCACAGGTATAAAGATGTCCTGACACATTTTCCTAAAACTGGGTCTGGAGAATGCCGTAAAAAGCCCTGTGATGTGCTATAGTGTTTACCATATTGGTGAAAGTTCTGAAGGGTTAGGTTGTCTAATGGTTATAATTATCTGTTTTGCCTCATTAAATGTGCGTTCAAAAGTGCTAATTTAAAGCAATACAAAATAGTGTTTGTGTGAAGAGCCATCTGAATGGTGTAACTCATATAATATGAAGACTGTACTCAATAGTTTCCTTTTTCTTTTTTCTCGAGGTGTTTCACTAAATGGCAAAGAGTTATTGTGCTTTACCAGCGGAGATAACAGAGTGTGACAAAGAAAAAAATGAACGTAAATGGAACTACAGCACATACAAGGCGGAAAGATTTGATGACGGAGAAAACCTGAGTTTTTGATGACAAATTGCTGCATTTGTGTTGGGCAGGTAAGAGAATGAATGAATTGTGAAGACCGCTCTCAGTAATATCGCTGTAATTTACATAAAACGCAAAGACGATCGTGCTGACCGTTGGGGTGAGCATGAAGAACAGCGTTGCTAATGCTACCTAAAAAACTGCTAATGCAAAACAGTGAATTAAGTGGGGAAAATTATTGCAATTTGAGTTATCAGTAAGAGAAAGACTGTAAATTGTAGTCACACAGCACACAGTAGATGGCCTAAAGCTAATAGACAAGGACTTAAGACACACAACTCCTATTTTAATTTGATAGGATCTTTAAAATGTTTTAATTTGATATGAAATAAAAAATGTAAATAATTCACTTCACAAATGTAACAATAAATAAACTATTTAAAAATAATTTATGTTTAAATGCAATTTAAAAGTGATATGTGTTTTAATTTTTAATATGACCATTTAGTGGTCAGTTTGTAAAGTGTTTATTTAAATGTTTATTTTTTACTTTTAACTTGATAATTGTTATAGAAGTGGCACTTCTTGTCCTGCATACTGTAAAAATCAACCACGTATACAGTATTAACTAATGACATTGTTGGTTTAGTGTTTGTGGGAAGCTGAGGCCTCTGTCCATCCCTTGTTTACCAGAATTCCAGGTGTCTGCCGTATCACTCTTATCCTTTGTCTCGATTTTTCATATTTTGCAATCCTGTGGCTGGAGTGAATGTGCATCAGTAACTTGATTGTGGATAAAAGTAAGCGTGCTCATATTCCGTTTAGGAGAAAGCACAAATAAAACACTGTGTGTGTGTGTGTGTGTGTGTGTGTGTGTGATTTTACTTGGTCTGTCTGGATTAATGGCTGTGGTCGTCCTGAGGGAAGCAGCTCTGGTCTCTGGTCTTTCATCAAAGAGTTGTACTCCAGTTCACGCATGTCTTCTCTTCATTTACCATCACACACACTCTTTGACCAAAGGCCTGCTCACAGCACACACACACTCCAATACACTTCTGACTACACTTGAATCTAACTTTCCTGTTTTGAAGTGTGGACTCAGTCTCAATCTATAATATGGGCATCTACATACCACATAATACAGTAATCATTTAGCATGTCTACGACATGATTAATGTTCCCATTTTGTAATCGTTATACATTCATTTTCTCATAGTAATGCAAGTTATTATTATATAATGGTTCATTACAGCTAATTTAATTATGCTCTGTGCTTATGCTTGTGTTTTTGTGTGGATGTTGTAATGTGATTATGACTAAGAGTAATAGAAGAGTCTGTACGTGACACTGTAATATAGAGACATGTAATATTCTGTTCTCAGACTGCCAGACTGGTTTTGCTCCCAAAGTGCCGTCTGAGAGTATTTCCTCTAAGATATCGCTGCTCAGAAAGACAGTTCAGCTCGTGTTAGAAGTCCAGTTCTCCTTCAGACTGTTATTTCTCTTGAGACGAGCTTCAGTCTTTGCCGCTGCTGTCCAGATGCACTGACCTGAGACTGAACTGACTTATTTTCTCAACAAATACTGAGGCTTTAAGAGGACTACGGAGTTTTGAGTTAAGAAATACAGTTTTCTAGAGGCCTAGAGAATACTACAACTTTTATACAAGATACATTTCAAGTTCAAAGTGACCCACATTTGGGTTTTGATCACTGAAAATGTATACAATTTAACAATTTATTGCTGGAGCCATACTGAGATTCCAAAATCGCTGCATCATACAGGGCCTTAAAAACAAAGATACCAAAAGAAAAGTTTGTTAAGAATTAAAATCCAAATATGATATTAAGATATCCTTAATACTTAAGTTACAGGCATGCAAACTTTTGAATTTGAATTTATCGTCCCAAAGCCCATTCACACCAATAACTCTTAACTACATTAGCTGCATATTATCCACACAACACACAATAATGCTCTGTTTATTGTAAGATGTAAAAACATAACTGCTATGTAAGTGATCCCAATGATATAATTTCCCGTCATTATCATTATATTTGCACTCTACAGTGATTTTTAAAATGTTATGGTTATAGTTATTGTTATACTTATCATTCTTCGGGTGAACTGGCTTTTAATCTTCCTCTGGAGAATCTACAGAATTCAAGAGCGCTTGGATGCTGTATAAAGACTCCCATCTGCTCACAGCCACAATGTTCCCAACTTTGAATACACAGGGTATTTTTGTTGTTCCGGTAATAACTTCCATTTTGGAACAACGATTTGGGCAAACATTATGAACATTATATATAGTTACCTTTGTCCAAATAGCATGAAGTCAACACAAGGGGTCAGTTCATCTAAAAATGAAAATGCTGTCATGATTTATTCACCCTCATTTTGTATCAAACCCATAACTTTCTGTTTCTGTGGAACATAAACTAAAAAATTCAGCTTGTGATTCCAAGTTCACAAGTAATATGGATTACTTTCATGTTTCTTTTTTACTTATTACCTAAATAATATACTAATGTGTGAACTGAGTGTAATGTTTTCAGACAATTAACTAATCAGTATAATCAACATATAACTAAGAACTTAATTTATATATTTTACTTCTTTTTAATTATTAAAAAGTGCTCTTTTTTAAAGTACTTAAGAAACAGTCATGAAAGTGTACTCTAAGTACACTTAAGTGACCTTTTATTTCATTAATATTATATTATCTGCAAGTGCGAAAGGAAAAATTGAAATCGCATCATATGACCCCTTTAAAAACATACTTATAAGATTTGAAGTACACTCCTAGTGCACATTCAATGCAATTAAGCGCACTTGTTTTTCACAAGGGCTGTAAAATGCTCAATTATTCAGAAGATGTTTAATTTTCTGCAAAGCCAAGCAAACTACTTGCCAGTGCCAGAGTTCCCAGGATGCTCTTGTGTGTTTAGTCCTTATCTGAGGCCATGACGTAACTGTGTACTCATTGCTTGTGCCCAGACATTTGTATTCCTTCTTTTCATATAAAAAGAAGAATTTTGGTAAAAGTCCTAGAGGTAAGACACAGGCACAAGAGAGCAGGTGCTGACCTAAAGTCCGTAATGAGATGATCCCCAGAGAGAGGGAGATAGAGAGGGAAAGGAGGCTTAATATCCATCATTCTGATGGCAGTCATCTGGCTGTGTGATTTAATGCCGATTAATTGGATCTACTTATTGACTGTGTCATTCCGCAATGAGCGCATGAATGATTGCCTGCAGAATACCCCTACACACACTCCATCTATCTTGGTTTGTGTTCTTGTAATGGCTTCATTTGTGTGTAATTGCAATGACAGATTGCAGGGTCGTGGAAACAACACAGACACGCGCTGTGAGTGGAGTGAGCACTATTGAGTGGAAGATGATGTGCTTGGTTTGCCATATGGGCTGTTGTAAAGACTCATTCACACCAGCCGTAGTTCACGTCTTAGTCTTTGTGTGGCGACACCTGCGTCTCTTACTGTGCCATGCTCCATCAAATTTAGCCTCATTCAGAGCTCGTAACGTCACGTCATGAGATCGCAAGCTATTTTGTACACTACATGAAGGGTTTTAAGTATGAAGTGGTTAGGATTGAGACTGTTAAGGCAGAGTGAGAGGGAGTGTGGCTGTTCACGAGAGAGATTAAAACAGCACACCTACTGTGAGGGATCAGACTGCTAAATATGATAATGATATTTTAATTGCAAATGAATAAAACTATATGAGGGTTAGTTTTAGGCCTGATTCTGCTAAATCTAATGACATTTATAATACAATGCAAGACCAGGGATGAATATAGGATTTAATGACTGTTGTTTGTCAGTAGATATTTAACGGTAACACGTGATTGCATAATAAATACATTAAAAATGCAGTTCACACATACAACAACAATATACATACAGGGTTTGAAATTACCTTTTTCACTCACCAGCCAATTTGGCTACTAAATTTTTAAGTTAACGGCCATTTATAACTTCTACTAGCCAAAATACATAAATAAATAATTAAATAAATAAAATAAAAACACAAAGACAGATATAAACTAAATTTACTACACAGCTTCATATATAAATATATTTATTATAAAATCTGAATTTCATATTATTCCAGGGTATCTACAGGATTTTTTAAATCAAATTGAAGACTTTTTAAAATTTAAGACCTTTTTTAAGACCTGCACAAATGAAATTAATACCTTTATATACAGTTCAGTTACAGGTTTTTACACAAGCGAAACGTTTTCAGCACACATTTTGGCCTTTAAACCATTTTTAAGAAAAGGGATGAGTCAGAAGTATCAATTATTACATTAATTTAAACAATTATATCAAATATTATATTAATTTAATAACATATAAATATATCTTAATGTCTTAATTGTTCAGATTTTAAAATGCATTAGCATTAGCTTCTTGTCGATTCACCCATTCACATTTACAACATTTCGAGTGCGTAAAAATAGGGTCGATTTTCGCAATGGTCTGCACAAAAACAGCAGAAGGGCTTACTGAAAATGCAAATTCATCCTCTGCCAGCAGGAGGTGCTTTTGGAGCGGCAGAAATATAGCAGTTTCCACGGTGATGGCAGAAATTATTAAAAATAATAAGACAAAAACTAATTTTATTTGCTCATGTAAAGGTGCTCACCGTGTTAAAGTTCACTGCCAGTGTTAGTCTTGTCATTCTTAATGCTCCCAGATAGAGTTAGAAGATGTTTAATAAATGAAGGCTATGCAGAGAGTTTGACTGAAGTGCTCTCAGGAGAGCTGCGACACGGTACTGATTTCCTGTCTGCGTCTGCCCAGTATGCACACATATCGTGACTGGATTCTTTCACACATCAATAAACCACATTTCATTTGGAGTCAGCAGTGAATATTACGGGCCTCATTTTTCCTCTCTCACAGCGAGAGAGGGAGATCTTTACCAATGAGAGGCCTACAGAACTACATGGTTTATTGGACACACACACACACACACACACACACACATGGAAGGAAGTCCACAGTCTGCATTCTCTCTTCTTGCCATTCTTCATTTAGCCTGATGAGTCTGCTGTTGTGTTCCAGCATTCTTGCATGCCAACACCCATCAGTGTAGGTTTGTACGAGTGTGAACCTCCAAGCGGACTGAGTCATGCTGCTCCTGTCTGGACTGTTCTCTATCTAGTGCTGAGAAGTAGGTCATATTAATTAACTTCAAGAAATCTCAGCATGTGTTTGGAGAAAGAGCTTGACCTCCCGTAAACAACACAAAAACACAATTACTGTACACTAACACCACACCGTATGAATCCTGGATTCTGATTGGTTGACATCTATCTATCGTACTATCTGTCATTCTATCTATCGTTCTGTCATTCACTCATGTCGTTCACTATCTATCTATCTATCTATCTATCTATCTATCGTTATATAAATCTATCTATCTATCTATCTGTTGTTCTATCGTTATATACATTTATCATTCTGCCTATCTACATGTTGCTCAAAATGTATTATATAGTTCTCTGTGCAACAGTCTTACCCCCCAAAACATCTGGTCATTAGTTCATCGTATAAGTCATTAAATGCAAAATGGTTGATCTAGTTGTCATAAACTTTCAAGCATATTTTCTACACATTTCTATTAGACTTTGTGTAAATTTGCCATGAATTGTGCTGGGGAATCTTGACTTTCACTAATGAAGAGAATGTAGATCAGCTAATGATAAACCAGTTATCTGAAATAGCGCAAAGGTACATCTCATGAACCTTCAATTGGAAAGCATATATAGACAGAGGTTACCAATTGTGACAGTGGATATTTCCTCCCCGTTGGCCTGGCAAATGAACAGTAGCTCTGTGGCTGATTCTGCCTATCTATCTATCTATCTATCTATCTATCTATCTATCTGTTGTTCTATCGTTATATAAATCTATCATACTGCCTATCTATCTATCTATCTATCTATCTATCTGTCTGTCTGTCTGTCTGTCTGTCGGTTTAACTGTCTGTCATCTGTCTGCATGCATCACTTTTTTTATTGAGGTTCAATTTGTTAACATTATTGCATGCTTTAAGTGTCATGAACTAAAAATAATAATAAAAAACATTTACTGCATTTATTAATTCAGCTTAATGTTACAGTTTTTCTCAGTTGCTTTTGTGCATTTCTCAAATCATCCATTTTGTATTTTCGCCTTTGTGCCCATATTTCTTTTCTATATCACAATGACTTTGTAATGTTTTTCTTTGTCAGACCACTAGTAAAATGTAACTCTGAATCCTATCCTGTCTCTTTCAATCAATATGCCACATACAGTAATGTGTAAATGTGTACTTTTAAAATGGATATATGGCATACATAAGAAGTGCAGCCTTCTACATTTCAATACTGTAACTGTCATCCAAACTGTTGCCATAGTTTACATCAGGTAATACCAACAGAGTGCACTGTTATATTGATTGCATTTTGACTATCTTGTTTGTGAACAATGACACAAGGACTTTTCATTCTGATGGCACTGATATATCCATTGACATAAATACTTACTTTTGAGAGATGAACTAAAGATTTTGACTAAGTTACAGGCTTTTGCAGGTCCATTGTGTAGTGCTGAATTGTTTTGAGAAATGCACATACTTCTTTGCAAATATTAAGGATGATTCGAGAAATGCACCAAAGCGACTGAGAAAAACTGTAATCTCTCAAAAGTAAGTATTTGTCAATGAACATATCCGTGCCATCAGAATGAAAAGTCCTTGTGTCATTGTTCACAAACAAGATAGTCAAAATGCTTAGTCATGCTATCAGAATAACAGTGCACTCTGTTAGTATTACCTGATGTAAACTATGGCAACAGTTTGGATGACAGTTACTGTATTGAAATGCAGAAGGCTGCACTTCCTATGTATGCCATATATCCATTTCAAAAGTACAAATTTACAAATTACTGTAGGTGGGATATTGATTGAAAGAGATTGGATAGGATTCACAGTTACACTTTACCAGTGGTGTAATGTAACGAAATAATAATACTTTGTTACAGTACTTAAGTATTTTTTGGGAGTATCTGTTCTTTAATTTTTATATTTCAGCCAACTTTTACTTTAACTCCACTACATTTCCTAATTAAAATGTATACTTTTACTCCGATACATTTCCCCGAAGCATATTCATTACTTACTACAAAATAGTCAGAAGTCAGAAGAACACGGACTGCAGGAAAGCAGGTTTGATGAATCAGTGGTCTGGCGTTTGCAAGTTAGACTCCTAAAAAACACCTTTGTTCATGTGCAAACATGTGCGCACACAACCGCGGATGATTTCAGTTTCCACTTAAGTCGAGTCTGGGGTGTGCGATACACAGCATCGTCTATATAATTTAATATAGTTAACAATCTATATCACACAAAGAGTACAGATTTTCTGCAGATATCAGCATGATAACACATTTAATAATTCTATACAAGTTCTGTAAAGTTAGCAATAAGTGACTTACATTTTAGACATAATATTGCTTGTTTTTGCTCAATTTTGCCAACGAAAATAGTTCCAAACAAAGATCACAGCACTGTTTTGCATCTCCGAGCAATGGACGGTGTTTACTTATTGAATGAATCAGCTTTTTGAACGAATCGGTTGAATAAATGATTCAGTGATTCACTCACTAACACAGTCAAATGCTTTGTTCCTGAATGAATCAGCGGTTTGAACGAATCTGTTGAAGCTCAATGACTCACTCATTTGTCAGTCACTTGCTGTCACCTACTGGCAGTTTTAATTTCACATTTCGACTTTTTTCATGTTTTAAATTGTTTCAAATATCAGTATTCAACGTTTTATGTTAAAAA
>NW_015665829.1:253992-254785 GCF_001515625.1 Sinocyclocheilus rhinocerous | reverse complement strand
AGCAATAAGTGACTTACATTTTAGACATAATATTGCTTGTTTTTGCTCAATTTTGCCAACGAAAATAGTTCCAAACAAAGATCACAGCACTGTTTTGCATCTCCGAGCAATGGACGGTGTTTACTTATTGAATGAATCAGCTTTTTGAACGAATCGGTTGAATAAATTATTCAGTGATTCACTCATTAACACACCCTGTGTTCCATTCGTAAGGGCTCATCCCTATACCCTAATCCCTTTAAAGGATTTACCCTCCGGAGTGAGAGCTTCGAAGGGTGTAGGGGACCAAACAACTGTTTCTTGAAGTGCCCTTCTGCGTCATCATCACGTGCCCACACGGAGGCGCCGTCATCATGCAAAGAATCTGTGCAAAGGATCATGGGAGCCCGAAGTGTCCATCAGTTGTACCCTTCGAAATCCTTCAGTCCGAAGGGCCCTTTGAAGTGGCCAGTTTTGAGCACTTCGGTTTGGAACGACCCTTCAATATGGCGGCCATGATTGTTTTCACTCCAAAGTGCCCTTTGGAGGGCGATATATCCTGTTTGGAACGTAACGAAAATGTCAAATACTTTGTTCCTGAATGAATCAGTCATTTGAATGAATCGGTTGAATCTCAATGACTCACTCATTAACAGTCACTTGCTGCCACCTACTGGCTGTTTTAATTTCACATTTCGACAATTTTTTCATGTTTTAAACCATTTCAAACATCAGTATTCAACGTTTTGTTAAAAACAAAACATTATTTATGCATCTGTAACTGCAGGTTAAATGCATCCATGTCCCCTCTGAG
>NW_015665829.1:247487-253610 GCF_001515625.1 Sinocyclocheilus rhinocerous | reverse complement strand
TACTTTTCGTACTTAAGTACAATAAATATCACATACTTTAAGACTTTTACTCAAGTAATATTCTAAACGGTGACTTCAGCTTCTACCAAAGTCGTTTTCTGGTAAGATATCTGTACTTTTAGTTGAGTATGGCTTTCGGGTACTTTATACACCACTGCACTTTACTAGTGGTCTGACAAAAAAAACAAACTTACAACGTCATTGTGATATAGAAAAGAAATATGGGTACAAAGACGAAAATACGAAATTAGAAAGGCAACCACAGGAGAAGAACACACCCCTTAGGCAGAACTTTGCTTTTGCGTGTAGCACTGTATGAGGAATTGCAGTGCAGTCGGTCTACACCCTCCTGACATGCCAGTCTGTCGGCCCACAAATTCTCATCTACATCACAACAAATATCTTCCCTTGCAATGCAACGTGGATTTGGAGTCAAGTGAACCATCTCACAACTTCATATGTGGATGAGGCTGGCTTCAACCTGACCAAAAGCAGAAGGCGTGGTTGAAATGGCATCAGCCACAGAGCTACTGTTGATTTGCCAGGCCAACGGGGAGGAAATATCCATTGTCAGAATTGATAACCTCTGTCTATATATGCTTTCCAATTGAAGGTTCATGAGATGTACCTTTGCGCTATTTCAGATAACTGGTTTATCATTAGCTGATCTACATTCTCTTCATTAGTGAAAGTCAAGATTCCCCTGCACAATTCATGGCAAATTTACACAAAGTCTAATAGAAATGTGTAGAAAATATGCTTGAAAGTTTATGACAACTAGATCAACCATTTTGCATTTAATGACTTATACGATGAACTAATGCCTAGATGTTTTGGGGGGTAAGACTGTTGCACAGAGAACTATATAGTACATTTTGAGCAACATGGCATTAGCAACTGATAATGCAGGGAACCACAGTCAAATGTACATAATCAATTACATGAATGTACCAAAGCAATCGCAACTTGTTCAAAAGAATGAGAAACTGCTTTTATGATGTGAACAATTGACTGGATGATGTGGAGGTTGAACAAGTAGTTTTGAGAATTTCATTTCTGATCTGAGAAATGCACCAAATCGACTGAGAAAAACTGTAATTAATAAACATACTACTGTTAATTGGTAGTTCAGCCAGTCAGTCAGTAAATTAATCAGTATGATTGATTGTCAGAGACTTTTTCTACAGCTAAAGGATTCTCCATAGTCTGATCTAATCAGACTCTACAGCAATGAACAGCTGTAAACGCCTCCACCCAGAATCAAAGGACTGCCTCAGACTATTACTTCACTTTTCTGTCAGAGAGATATGAGCTGTGAGCATGTTATGTCTTAATGTGTAATGAACCCATGATGCCCGCCCCAAAGCCAGCGGGTTTTGCTTACATTTAGGATGACAGCTTTCCTACCCTCAGAATTACTGGCTGTTACACTTCTCATGAGAAGGCTTCCTATTGTAAGCACTGCGTTTGCACTACAAAGTGATATGAACAAAACCATTAGAGAAATATTTGAGAAATATTATGTTAATATTTTTATTAACATAAAGTTAGTTATCAATATAACATATTTAAAGCAAAAAAAATTTGTGATGATCACCATATTGTCAAGTGCTGTCAATTGAGCTTAACTTGTTTTAAACCTGGAATACTGATTTAAGGTCCTTTCACATGATTTGTGTCGATGTTCCCTAATGTTTTGAGCTCTCAATATTCAAGCAGTTTCAACTCTGACCTCATTTACTGTGGACCTTTGGAAGCACAGCCAGTGATTACCAGACAAATCAAATTATGAGGATAGTACCAGTACAAAAAAAATTAAAACCGAATGCAAGACTGATCCTGTGTGTAAAAGAACACATTGTTCACCACAAATGGAATTGAAATCTCCTGAAATACTAATTGACTTGTAAACAGCATTAAGCTGCAGCACCTTCTGCAGCTGCATCTGTTGCCATGACTTTAGATTATGTTTTTCTTTCGTTTGCTTTCAAGGCTGTTGAAGAGTATTCTGTAGTTTTGAGTGGGAGAGAGGCACATGCAATGACACTGCATGATGTTCAACAGGTAACCAAGCAACGAGCAAACAACAAAACACAGCAGCCACGAGCTGCCCCTGCGCTCGCCCACTTCATCGTATCCTCATGAGCTTGTTACAACGACGCTGCATCTCTGCTGCACACCAATGACTGGACGCTCACATGGAGATCACTGACTTGTGCTTTGAGCAGCTTCAGCTGGCTTCTCTTGAACAGAGAGTAACATGTAGTAGTGGATGTTTAATGTCTTGGAAAGGATGCTGTTATCTTAGAAAGCATGTGGGATTGTGATAGAGCAATACTGAATATAGGTCAGTTATGTACACTTTGAAAATTTGAGTTAATTTCAATGATTAAATGATTTGGTCCTCCAATAAAAATGTCAAAAACTTTGTTTTTGGACATGTATTATGCTAATCCCATGGTATTCTTTACAGTAACTTGTAAACACCATGGTATGTTTTTTCAAATGCCATCTGATACTATCACTATACCATAGTATACACATGGGCATAGCGACTGAAAGATTTTACTACTTTTTTTTTTTTTTTAATTAAGAATGTTTTCAATGCAACAATAAATATACATACAATGTAGTTATTTTAATATGTTTTAAATTGTTATTTTGTAAATAAATAAATAGCTTCAATCTATTCAAACTTACTAATGCATTTGCATGTGACAAATTTACTGTGGCCAAGAGAGCTCAATGCGCTGCAACTTAAGAAAACACGAGCAAACAGAAAAAGCACAAGCAAATTAAGAAAACATCTTCATCAGTTTGACATGTGCTGCAAATCAGGGCCGTTTCTAGGCATAGGCGAGCTAGGCGGTCGCCTAGGGCGCCACACACTGAAGGGGCGCCAATGATAGGGATTTCGCCTAGGGCGTCAAATTGGCTAGAAATGGCCCTGCTGCGAATACTCAAAATACAGAAACGCTCTGTAAATTCTCAAAACACAAATAAGTACAGAAAGGCGCTCCGCACAACATGACCAAATACAGAAATGTGCTGCAAATACTCACAACACAATCAAATACAGAAACGCGCTACACACAACGGAACCAAATACAGAAAGCGTTGCAAGTACCACAGACCACAATGGAAATATTTCAAGGGGACCCCAACAACCCTTACGAAAATTAACCATGGTTTTATTATAGTAAAAGTGTATTAACCATGTTTTTTGGCATATTAATTACTATTTGTATAACCACAGTTGTACAAATACTATGGTTAAACTGTGGTTAGTGTAGCAAAACCATGGTTAATTTGAGGTTACCATGGTTTAACTACAGTATTTGTATTTGTGTTTTATAGAATTTGGTTGTGTTGAGAGTATTTGCAGTGCATGTGTTGTCAAATTGATGAAGATGTTTTCTTAATTTGCTGGTGTTTTTTCTATTTGCATGTGTGTGTTTTTTTTTCTCTTGGCCACTGTACGAATCTGCATTTTGGCGGATAATAGCCTATGGTATATACTGCTTGCCTGCTGCATGGCATGAATGGATATTCACTGTTTTTACAACGTACAACAGCTGCAGAGAAATCTGGACCTAAGCAAAAACCCAGATAGTCTCAAAAAGGTGATCCACTGAACGCTCTAGCCACTATAGCGGCTCAGTGTTCTACATTTATGTCAGAAAGAGGATTATTTACATCCAAATGTTATTTGATTTACACAAAGCCAAACTTAGACATAGATTTTACAATATAAACTGCTTAATCAGCCATTTTCAGTAAAATTTACTAAATAGGCTATGAAGTGTTGGTGTACCAGCTATTGTGCTTTTAACTTGAATCATGTGCAACAGATATGTCTGTTTTAAAGCAGTGGGTGAGAAATTCACTCCTTTATTTGTTTAATAAAAGCCTACTTTGATATTCTGTTGACAAACATGTTTATAGTGCACTACTTTCAACATGTTTATTGCCAGCACAGCAAAAATTTGCTGAAAATATACTTAGCCTCAGGCCATCCAAGATGTAGCTGAGTTTGTTTCTTCATTCAACAGATTTAGAAAAATTTAGCATTACATAATTTGCTCATCAATGGATCCTCTGCAGTGAATGGGTGCCGTCAGAATGAGAGTCCAAGCAGCTACATCTTAGATGACCTGAGGGTGAGTACATTTTCAGAAACTTTTCATTTTGGGGATAAACTGTTCTTTTACACTTTATATACTATAATGTTTACTACTGAAAAATTAATATAAAGCACAAAAGTACTACCAAATCACTTGATATTTTTTTCTAAATAAAGGGGATTCCCTGAAATGCGTTGATCAGATGTGTGGTATGAGTCACACTGACACCCATCAGATGTGAGCATCTAAGCCTGCTCAATGAAAACCCAATGGCATCAAAAGTGTAATATTCTGATAATGACATTAAGCTGTCAATCAATCATGTGCATTAGTGACAACCAGCAGAGCTCATAATCCTCCTCACACATCCACATGGGAAAAATCAGAGGTGTCAGCTCTGGCCAGACCAATACGTTTAGACCGTACCAATGATGCCAATGATGTATGCAGCAGTAGAGAATTTTATGTGTAGTGCACAAACCAAATGTATTCCCATAAAAGAGGTTGCACAAATTGTTTCACAGGAATATTATGAATTTCATTATATGCTGAGAATAAGTGAATGAATAAGATGATAAAACAAACTATGTTGGTTTATCACAAACAGCTGAGACTTTCATTAGCAGTGCGAGTTATTTCTTTAATATGGTCGGTATGGCAAGCCGTTTTAACATTTAATCTATAATCTGTATCTATTTCCATGCTACTAGTACTTTTTTTTTAGATACTAATATATTTTCCATGAAGTACTAGTACTTATTCTTTAGCTACTAGTGCTAATTCTCTAGGTACTAGTGTCTTTTGTAAAGTTATTAGTACTTGTTCATTAGATACTAGTTCTTATTTATTAGATACTAGTACTTATTCCAATAGTGACTAGTATTTAATTATACTTTACTTGTTAAGAAAAATGAGAACTTTTGATTTTGATGCAAATTGATACAAATATGTGATGATTCAAATCGGTTGAGATGTTAAATGAATCGCGATACATTTGGGGGTGGGAGTTTATATCAATGTATCTCTGAGGGGTACTGACTGTCTTTAGAAAAGTTTAGATGGTATTTTTTTCATCTTGCCTCTGTATAATGCATATTAAAGTAGTGTTTATAAGCGCAGCTCTGCTTTGTTTACAGCGGTAACCAAGGAAATGCTGTATCGCTGCTGTTCCATTAGCGCCACCTGTTGTCAGAGAGTGAATTTGCGTCTTATTCAGCTCATCTGCTCTTTTTGTTTCGTGCAGATGTTTTATGCAGTATAGTTTTCACAAAACTAAAGTCAGAGCATTCTGTTTTTGTTTTAAAATTTCGAAATTATACAATCTAATTTAGATTTGGGGTTTGTTTAAAAATTTCAGTTTAGTTTTGTTATTTGACATATTTAAATTTCAAAAAGAAATGTGCTGCATTTTGTCCAAGCAATATTAAAAGGACACCTTTTCATTTATAATTTATCTTAAATCAAATTTTGTTAATAAAAGTGAGAAAATTGTATTGTGAAATCAGTGTCGTGAATCATATCGCAACATGAGTTGAGTGAATCGTTGCATTCCTGATTATTATTACTAAATAAAAACATTAAAATAAGAAATATTACTTTTGAAATAACTCTATTTCACTATAATATACAAAACAGTATTTAAAGGGGACATAACACACACAGTTTCTGCCAATCTTATGTTAATCTTGAGTACCTATAAAGTAGTATTGCATCCTTCATATCTCCGAAGAGTCTTTAGTTTTATCATATTTATAAAAGAGAGATACAGCTGTTCCGCTTCTCTCCTAAAACAGTCGAGCTCCTGGAGGTGTGCCGTGGGTGGAGCTAAAGAGTCACGAGCACGGGAAGCTATTAGGTGTGTTCGACTTGAAGCAGCGCTGCACAGATCGATCAGTGTATGACATCAAAGTACCGTGAGAGCTCTAGAGAGCAGACAGCTCCTTATGCTTTCGAATTGCTCTCACGGTACTTTGATGTCATACACCGATTGGTCTGTGCA
>NW_015665829.1:243772-247222 GCF_001515625.1 Sinocyclocheilus rhinocerous | reverse complement strand
GGGGGGGTATGGGGGGCAATAGGGATTTCGCCTAGGGCGTCAAATTGGCTAGAAATGGCCCTGCTGCGAATACTCAAAATACAGAAACGCTCTGTAAATTCTCAAAACACAAATAAGTACAGAAAGGCGCTCCGCACAACATGACCAAATACAGAAATGTGCTGCAAATACTCACAACACAATCAAATACAGAAACGCGCTACACACAACGGAACCAAATACAGAAAGCGTTGCAAGTACCACAGACCACAATGGAAATATTTCAAGGGGACCCCAACAACCCTTACGAAAATTAACCATGGTTTTATTATAGTAAAAGTGTATTAACCATGTTTTTTGGCATATTGATTACTATTTGTATAACCACAGTTGTACAAATACTATGGTTAAACTGTGGTTAGTGTAGCAAAACCATGGTTAATTTGAGGTTACCATGGTTTAACTACAGTATTTGTATTTGTGTTTTATAGAATTTGGTTGTGTTGAGAGTATTTGCAGTGCATGTGTTGTCAAATTGATGAAGATGTTTTCTTAATTTGCTGGTGTTTTTTCTATTTGCATGTGTGTGTTTTTTTTTCTCTTGGCCACTGTACGAATCTGCATTTTGGCGGATAATAGCCTATGGTATATACTGCTTGCCTGCTGCATGGCATGAATGGATATTCACTGTTTTTACAACGTACAACAGCTGCAGAGAAATCTGGACCTAAGCAAAAACCCAGATAGTCTCAAAAAGGTGATCCACTGAACGCTCTAGCCACTATAGCGGCTCAGTGTTCTACATTTATGTCAGAAAGAGGATTATTTACATCCAAATGTTATTTGATTTACACAAAGCCAAACTTAGACATAGATTTTACAATATAAACTGCTTAATCAGCCATTTTCAGTAAGATTTACTAAATAGGCTATGAAGTGTTGGTGTACCAGCTATTGTGCTTTTAACTTGAATCATGTGCAACAGATATGTCTGTTTTAAAGCAGTGGGTGAGAAATTCACTCCTTTATTTGTTTAATAAAAGCCTACTTTGATATTCTGTTGACAAACATGTTTATAGTGCACTACTTTCAACATGTTTATTGCCAGCACAGCAAAAATTTGCTGAAAATATACTTAGCCTCAGGCCATCCAAGATGTAGCTGAGTTTGTTTCTTCATTCAACAGATTTAGAAAAATTTAGCATTACATAATTTGCTCATCAATGGATCCTCTGCAGTGAATGGGTGCCGTCAGAATGAGAGTCCAAGCAGCTACATCTTAGATGACCTGAGGGTGAGTACATTTTCAGAAACTTTTCATTTTGGGGATAAACTGTTCTTTTACACTTTATATACTGTAATGTTTACTACTGAAAAATTAATATAAAGCACAAAAGTACTACCAAATCACTTGATATTTTTTTCTAAATAAAGGGGATTCCCTGAAATGCGTTGATCAGATGTGTGGTATGAGTCACACTGACACCCATCAGATGTGAGCATCTAAGCCTGCTCAATGAAAACCCAATGGCATCAAAAGTGTAATATTCTGATAATGACATTAAGCTGTCAATCAATCATGTGCATTAGTGACAACCAGCAGAGCTCATAATCCTCCTCACACATCCACATGGGAAAAATCAGAGGTGTCAGCTCTGGCCAGACCAATACGTTTAGACCGTACCAATGATGCCAATGATGTATGCAGCAGTAGAGAATTTTATGTGTAGTGCACAAACCAAATGTATTCCCATAAAAGAGGTTGCACAAATTGTTTCACAGGAATATTATGAATTTCATTATATGCTGAGAATAAGTGAATGAATAAGATGATAAAACAAACTATGTTGGTTTATCACAAACAGCTGAGACTTTCATTAGCAGTGCGAGTTATTTCTTTAATATGGTCGGTATGGCAAGCCGTTTTAACATTTAATCTATAATCTGTATCTATTTTCATGCTACTAGTACTTTTTTTTTAGATACTAATATATTTTCCATGAAGTACTAGTACTTATTCTTTAGCTACTAGTGCTAATTCTCTAGGTACTAGTGTCTTTTGTAAAGTTATTAGTACTTGTTCATTAGATACTAGTTCTTATTTATTAGATACTAGTACTTATTCCAATAGTGACTAGTATTTAATTATACTTTACTTGTTAAGAAAAATGAGAACTTTTGATTTTGATACAAATTGATACAAATATGTGATGATTCAAATCGGTTGAGATGTTAAATGAATCGCGATACATTTGGGGGTGGGAGTTTATATCAATGTATCTCTGAGGGGTACTGACTGTCTTTAGAAAAGTTTAGATGGTATTTTTTTCATCTTGCCTCTGTATAATGCATATTAAAGTAGTGTTTATAAGCGCAGCTCTGCTTTGTTTACAGCGGTAACCAAGGAAATGCTGTATCGCTGCTGTTCCATTAGCGCCACCTGTTGTCAGAGAGTGAATTTGCGTCTTATTCAGCTCATCTGCTCTTTTTGTTTCGTGCAGATGTTTTATGCAGTATAGTTTTCACAAAACTAAAGTCAGAGCATTCTGTTTTTGTTTTAAAATTTCGAAATTATACAATCTAATTTAGATTTGGGGTTTGTTTAAAAATTTCAGTTTAGTTTTGTTATTTGACATATTTAAATTTCAAAAAGAAATGTGCTGCATTTTGTCCAAGCAATATTAAAAGGACACCTTTTCATTTATAATTTATCTTAAATCAAATTTTGTTAATAAAAGTGAGAAAATTGTATTGTGAAATCAGTGTCGTGAATCATATCGCAACATGAGTTGAGTGAATCGTTGCATTCCTGATTATTATTACTAAATAAAAACATTAAAATAAGAAATATTACTTTTGAAATAACTCTATTTCACTATAATATACAAAACAGTATTTAAAGGGGACATAACACACACAGTTTCTGCCAATCTTATGTTAATCTTGAGTACCTATAAAGTAGTATTGCATCCTTCATATCTCCGAAGAGTCTTTAGTTTTATCATATTTATAAAAGAGAGATACAGCTGTTCCGCTTCTCTCCTAAAACAGTCGAGCTCCTGGAGGTGTGCCGTGGGTGGAGCTAAAGAGTCACGAGCACGGGAAGCTATTAGGTGTGTTCGACTTGAAGCAGCGCTGCACAGATCGATCAGTGTATGACATCAAAGTACCGTGAGAGCTCTAGAGAGCAGACAGCTCCTTATGCTTTCGAATTGCTCTCACGGTACTTTGATGTCATACACCGATTGGTCTGTGCAGCGCTGCTTCAAGTCGAACACACCTAATGTTGATTTTGTGGTCTAAAAACAAAATGACAAATCCTTCTCGAGCGAGTCCTGTGCAGTGCTGCCGATGACTTCTGTAACCCAAATGAAGCATGTTGATAGGCTGCTTTTGCTATAAATACAGGTGACTTACAAAATTAAAGTTCATACATTTTTTTTTATATATATATTAAAAGTTTTTTTTTTT
>NW_015665829.1:229886-243648 GCF_001515625.1 Sinocyclocheilus rhinocerous | reverse complement strand
TTTTTTTTTTTTTTGCAAAGCAGATATCTCCAACTGTTGTTTTTTGGCAAAAGCAGATACCACTCGGTTAATCTTTGTAATTTCCTCAGCTGACAATGTAGACTCCTGACAAACTTTGTTCTTGTGATTACATGCAATACAGGGAGCTTTTCCCTCACCACTGTAATATGCTGCTTTAGCAAGGTTCCGTGAAAAAGTTTTGTTTTTCTTTTACGCCCCGAAGAAGATATCATGGTTCATCAAGTTCGTCGAAATTATCCATCCTCGATCACTTTTAGTCAGCTTTGATGAAACTCCTTTATAAGAAACTCCTCTCAGCTTTAGCGCGTATTTTCGAAGTGACTAGCAGCCTTGTCACCTGACCTGAAAACTGCGCACTGATTAGCTAAAACTGACTTATCAGGTTGTGTTCACAAACAACAAGGGTGCTTGTCGGTTTCTGCTGTAAAACATAAACTTGCGATGCCTTGACAGTGGACAATACTGGCTTTTGTGACAAAACGTGTTTAGGGTTTATGTGGAGAATAAGTACTAGTACTTAATGGAAAAGGCACTAGTATCTAAAAAAAATAAGTACTAGTAGCATGAAAATAGATACTGGTACTGTTTATAGATTACATGTTAAAACCACTTGCCATATGATCGGTTCCTTTGAATTTATTCTGCCAGTGTTGACAATTTCAGTACAAAACCGCTGTGAAAAAGTGGAGACATTTTAATAATCCTCTTTTTGTCTTGCAGTTTTTGTGATCCTGTTCATTAAAGGCAACTCTCTCTGGTACAGAACGTAAAAGTCTGGAAGAAAAAATCCCAATAAAGCTTTTCATATTGATTAAAACTATTTTTTAATAGGCAAACTATGTACCCACAATAATTTAAATATGTGTGTCCTTGGGTTATGGATGATGCAGTTTATACCTTTTCTTATATATAGGAATTTTGAAATGCACACACATATGTATGTATAACATACAATGATAAAATATAATAACTATATATAAAATAAGATACGGGTAGATGGTCATTGTTCCACTCTGTTGGTAAATATTACTGTATGTAATGTCTGAATGCCTCTCTGTGTGTTTTCTTTGTTTTCAAGGCGAGCAAGTCAGAGCATGGGTCGCAGAAGGCGTTCCCCTAGCGTTTCCGACGCAGCGTCTCGTTCCCTCGAGGAACTAGGGTTACATACGTAACCTGAGACGTTTTCTTGTGCTATGACCCCAAACTATAGCTCCTGAATAAAGGCCATCTTACGCATGAAAGGCCACAAGCATGAGAAAGAGAATGAACGGGGTGGAAGACACTAGGACAAAAATAGATTCTCACATTTCAGCAGGTATGTTCCTCAGGGTTGTGCTTTCTAAACCCTCCAGATCTGTACATCTAATGTTAATTTGAGTTGACGGAAACGGACATGTAGATGAGCTTTGCCCTTTGATAGAGGTAAAATGGTGTTATGTTAAATATGTGCCATCCTCATGCCAACCACACATTTCCCAGGGTGATTGTTAGAGGAAGATGCAACAATCCCAGTTTACCAAGGTCACCATAAGCTAATGAGCCGATGCAAATTAAGACGGTTACAAAGAACTGAAGATTGTACAAGATAATGTCTTTGTGCTGTGGGCTTCCTTAAGTAAAGTTTTCATTTGCAAATTAATACAAAAATGTAATACTCATACACAAATGCATTATTATTATTAACACCAAAATATTATTATATATTTTTTTACAATATAACGTGCCAATGTTAAGGCACAGATGAACCATGACTTGCTGTAATTATTTATAACTTAGCTAAATATTTTTATTTACCCAAAAGAGAAAGCATTTACATTTGAAATAAAGTCAACTTTTAGTATACACATCAAAGTATATACAGTATATAAAAAACACATGGAATAAAAGCCAGAAAAATCACACTTTTCTTTAAAACTGTCAATAATAACCCCTACTATCAGATTTGCTGGACTTCTGCTAGCATCTGCTGGCTAAATCAGGTGCATGTCTCACAGTGGGTATCAGTTACAGTTGTCTGCATTCTACCATGCGTCTTAGTATTGATAAAGGTATAAATACCACTTTAACCCTGAAATATGATATGATAGATTCTGAAGTAGTCTGACGGTGCAATGATAGCCTGTCTGAAAGGACTAGGCAGCCGGACAAGCAGATGATTAGATAAGAAGGCTCTAATCGTAGAGAGTTCCCTTAAATTGATCAGACACCCTCTTTCTGTCACTTCTCTCCAGGTCTGAGAATATTGGAGTGCTTTCATCCATAAAATAGCAGGGCTAGCATGTAGGGAAAGTTTTGTGGAAGAAATAAAGTCATGCCGATTTGCAGGGGTACTCAAGGGTGATTTAACTCTGTAAAGCCTGACATATGAAATTATAGTCAGAATTAATGTTTCATTTTCATATTTAAAAAAATTTATTGAAATTTTAGACAAAATGTTTTTTGTTTTGTTTTTTTGCATGAGTATCATAATACATCAGTTTATCATAATACATTTTATGGTTTATATTGTATGATATACTATTTGAGGCCCAAACTGAGCAAAAATGTATAATTTGGTGCAGCTGCTGATATTTATATGGCCAAAAAGTAAGATGAAATTCTGATAGCTTCTAATGTAAATTAGTGAGATCTTTTTAACAATATAACAGACTACATACATAAAATGCATATAGATATCAGTCATCACTGTATCTCCCAATAATATGTTTTGGTAAGATGAGATTTAAATGCTTAGTTTTGTAATTGTTGAGGGCAAAACATATAATGCAATACAGTAATGACTGAGAGATGAAATCAAATAAACATTCCTCAAAATCCTCATATTTGATACTCACATTTTAACATGACTTTTCTAAAAATGATGTATGGATAATCACATAAACTGACATTGCTTCAGTCCAGTAAATGTTTATATTGAAATATCACTAACAATATAAAAGTTATTCTTACTTTTATTTGATAAAAATCAGATTTGACAGCAAAAAAAAATAAAAAATGAAGGGGGACATTTTTACTCTTATACTAAAAGGTTAAAAAGTGTTTGCTAAAAAGTATAAACTATCAATCAGATGACAGAAGATTGTATACAGTTGGTAGGGTTTACAGGGTTAAATGATGACCTAATTTAGATTTTTGTGTGAACTATTACTGTAAAAAGCAAATAATGCAGGGTTTTCAGAATGACCATTAGTGTGTAAAGGTAAAGACTTTGATTCCTCAGGCTGTTGTTCTCTTAAGTATGAGAATGCGCAGACTTCCTGCCCACTGAAAATGCCACTATTCATTATACTGTATCTATAAAGTCCAGTGCCATAACTTAACATACTTCTAACAAACGACACATGAAACAGCCTACAGGAATCCATTAAACTGCTCACTCAGTCAAAACAACTGCCATTTAAATGGAAACAATGAGGAAAAGATTGAGAATGAAAAAGTGTAATGTAAAATGTTAATTAAAGTCCAGTGCTGACCATTTGAACCTATTATGTTTAGTTGCTGTCTTATTAATGAGGCCGTCTAGATAGGAAAGGCAGTGTATTTGTGCACACGAGTGGAAGAGCTGTGTGGCTGAATGAGAGTCAATGATGCAATGCAAAGAAAGAAGGAGTGGGTCTCCAAGTAACCCTTTAACAGAAGTCCTCCAACCCTGTCATCATACAAATTTTGTATTACATTTACATTCACAGTTTAGCTCACAAATGTCAAATATATTCTCACAGTGCTACGTGTGTTTCTCTCATGATCTAAGGTCAAATTCAATGTGAGGTGTGTTAAATAGTGACCTTTGACTTCTTCATCCATGCCTGAAGATGTGACAAGTCCTTCAGAAATTATTCTAATATGCTGATTTCGTGCTCGAGAAGCACATATTATTATCAATGTTGAAAACAGTTGTGCTGCTTAATATTTTCTGAGGATTTTGTTTTTTCTGTTTTTTTGATGAATAGAAAGTCAGCATTTATAGAAACAGAAATCTTTTGTAACATTATAAAGGTCACTAAATTGTATAGGCTTACTAGTAAATCAAAAGGGCCTTGAAGCCTAGACTTACTTTATTATGGAGTAATGCAGTATATACATCATAAGCATTGATTTAATCGGGATAAAATGGCTTCTTGCTGTCCTCTTCCAGACGTGCTCCAGTCTTGTTCCATTAGACATAGTGTTAGTGGGATGGATGACAGGGAAACATGTCAGAAATGGAAATACAAGCACGTCTTTGAGAATGACAGGCTCGGAGATGTTGGTGACTCGGGTGTCAGTTTATATTTGCCACTGGGCTGACAGGGATTTTGCTGCATCTTGAGGGGCCACAACATGGAGAGAACCATTGTGGCACAAACCATTTTGAGTGGCCTTTAATTAGAAAGGCATTACGAACTGAACCCATAATCCCTTCAGATCAGTGACAGGAAGAAAGTAAATAGTGCAGTGCATTAAAATGCAAGTACACTGTTACTGTTATGAAAAGTCCTTAAGCATTACTCAAACACCACTGAATCTAAAATTAGTTGCTGAAAATGTGGCAGGGCTCCAAATGGACTAAAATGGTGACAAATAACATAAATAACAACCATTAAAAAAAATCAATCATGAAGTCAGGGACTTTCCAGTGTGTGTTGTGAGCATTACTCAAACACCACTGAATCTAAAATTAGTTGCTGAAAATGTGGCAGGGCTCCAAATGGACTTAAATGGTGACAAATAACATAACAACCATTAAAAAAAATCAATCATGAAGTCAGGGACTTTCCAGTGTGTGTTGTATGTTTTTGCATGTTGAGAAAAGCTGTCAATCTGTGTATTAGTGATGGGGATTTATCAGTGAAATTTTCTGCAGGTTACACTGTTATCCAGTAGGGGGCAACAAGTGACTGTCTTTATGAGTGAGTAATCGACTCATACAATGATTTGCTCAGAAAAAAAAAAAAATTGTTCAAATAAATTTACTTCCCTACAATGTATTAGGTGAAAACAGTACGTCAAAAGAGTAGTATGTCCAAATTCACAGTATTCTTGCTCCCAGCGGGATTTTGAAGTGCATGTCCAATGGACACAAGGCCATGTGAGAGGACTTGTGAATAGCATTGAAGCGACACAACTGATGCTGTAAGTCACATAATGACAATGTGACCCAAACTATATTCATACTACAGATTCATACTATATAGAACATATATATTTTAATGGTTGGGAAGTAAGATCTTATTCAAATTAAGTACATACTCAGACAGTATGTGATTGTGGATGCTGCTACTGAGTATACAAGTGAGTCATTGAATCATTCATTCAACCGATTAGTTCAAAAACACTAATTTATTCAGGAACGTGACTAATGTGTGTTGTTGGCGGTGCAAAAATGCACAAAGTATTAGCCTGATTTTGTTTAAAATGACTGTTTTTCATGTTTAATACTGTAAACTGCTTGCTTTAAAGCAATCTATTGTTATAAAGTGCTATTTAAATAAACATAATGTGACTTGACTGGAGAGGCAAATTGCAGAGCTGGTGCGAACCTATCCACATCACTATGATTAGATGCTGCTATCATCTTGTTGTGTTTATTTTTGTTAATGAGTGGAAAGTGCACAGCACATTTGAACATATTCATCTAAATGCCACAGGATGTCGGGATGTTCGCTAACAATATACCACTGCGAAGGTAGTTTGAACGCCTTTTTAACCCTATAAGTGAAGAACAAAAAAGAACTTTGGCATGAGTATATCGGGTCTGCTCATGTAGAAATAGCTCTTTAAGGTAACAACTGCACTGTTTTACTGTCTTCAAATGTGTTTCAACAAATAGCACGGTATATGCATATGGTTCCACAATAACAGTATAATAAATGTAATATATATATATAATAACAATAATGTCAATTAAATAATTAATTATAATAAAAATATATAATAAAACGAAATAAAGTTAATAAATTGTATCAAACTAAACAAATACTACTACTACTACTAATAATAATAACAATAATACATAATAATAATAATATATGATTTAGTAATAATATGATGATGATATGATATCATATGATAAACTTAAAATAAAAAATAATCTTTTCATAAAAATAATATTTTTATTTAAAAAGCTAAAACAAACAAATTGACGAACGAATAAATGATTTTTTTTTAAAATATAATTTATTTGTAAGATTTGGAGGCCACCTTATGAGCTTGACTCAATTTGACTAAATATACAGAGGCTGAAGGGCTTGATAACACAAAGTTTGTCTCAGAAATTCAGTTTCTGTGTGTGATTTGTCTGTTCGGATCAAGCGAAAAGAACTGCAGATTGACTGAGTGAAAATTCTTGCTTATAGAAAAGGCTTACTGACATACTCTGACTTGCAATACTTGACTTGTAATCAACTTGTTTGTTGTTAACACATATCTCCAAAGAGCTCATATTATTTAATCACAGAAACAAAATGTAACTCAGCACAGCATTTTCATTCACATTTACATTACAGTTCTATTTTCTCCCTACATACAGTATAAAGCTGCATATGGAATATGGGTCGGTCCCAGTTCAACTGTTATGTCTAGACATCTACGTGTGTCTTCTGCACACTCACACACTCACACACATATAATAATTCCCTCTGAGCGAGTCCTCCTTTTGTGTACTCTCCTTTACTTCCAGCTCTCGTTCTGAGCTTCCACGTCCATTATTCCCAAATGTTTACATACCCCTTCAACCTCCAGCGCCGTCAGCACACTTCACTGCTCACACTGAGGTTAAGTAGTTTGAGCAGCACAAGGCTGTTTTCCGTCTGAGCACCTGTTTAACCAGGTGCTCTGTGAATGTGAGCACGCTGCTGTGCCAAACTCCCTCGACTGTTTACTGTACATGTGTAATGCAGCATGACACTGAACGCTGTATTCCCATCACGATTGCTTCTGTAGCAATGCTGTAAAGTTTAAAATTTAACCTCCCTTCATGTAAAGAACAAGGACAACTTAAACAACAATTAAATGTAAATGTAAACAATTAACTTGTTTAAATGTAAAGAACAATTAACTTGAGAGCTAATAAGGAGAGCTAATATGCATATAGAAAAATAGATTTGATGTTTATTCTAAAACATGCAGAAACACACGTAGTTTGAGAGTATATGAAGACTCCTTTATAACATTTGTAGTGCTTCATGGACAGGCTAAAGAGTTATTTTTGTGCGATTTACTTGTTTCAGTTCTCTGATTGGTGGAGATTCTCTGCAGAATCATGGGTAATGTGGTTTCACTGGTAACTCTGCTGTTAAACACGATTATTTTAAAAATCTGTTGAAATAATGCAGGCTGATGGCTTCAACAAAAGCATATACTATCGATTAACAGCATTGGAGGTCACAGTAGGTATGTCTTTAACAGTTATTGTAAAAAAAATAAATCAATTCCCCCTATGAAGAAAATGAATGGGATTTTATTTATTTTTATCTCAGAAACTGACTGCTGCAGTCTGGTTTCAGTGTTATGAATGAACCAATGATATTATATTTATCACATCCTTCTTGACTCGTTATTTGATTGTTATTATTTGACAATGTTTGACTTTATTATCATTAGATTGCAGCATTAAGACATTTTTCCACAAAATTTGGTTTAAAAAGGCAAAAAAAAACATTTTTTTCTGAGAAAATAACTGGATGTCATTTACTGAATTAAACATGCAACAAGATAAGGTCATGTGACAAATGTAGCATTCTGCTGTTTAAAATGTGTATCTGTGCATAACGTGTAATAGTAGGTAGTTCATAGTGATGCATTACACTGCTATGCTAGTTTAGTTATGCTAGGTTACAATATACTAAATGCTATTGTAGTTAGCATTTTGAAACATTGCAAAATTTCCAAGACAGGTTTGTTTATTATATTGAGTGTTCTGGTTTTGTTGTGTTGTGTTGCACATATGCAACATAGACAGATTTGTTGATTATAACCGTAGCGGCATAATAATCTGAGAGGATCTGGCAACCCACCGATGAATAATGTGAGTCAGATCTGCTCTGCGACCTTAGTGATCTAGAGTCAATCAAGACATACAAAACACTGAACAAAGTGTGTGACTCATAAAATTATATACTAGGCCAGAGACGGTATTTGTGCTCAATAAAGATATAAGGGCCATAGATGTGCAAGTTCTCTATTTATTCAGTCACATTACAGTCAAAAAGTCATAGTAAACATGACAATCACATATATATATATATTGTTTATGAAGGAAAACTTTGACACTTTGACCTGGACTTTTCATCTTTCTGTCAAAAACATGTCTGTAAACAAGCTTTTACCTCACTGCTTTTGTTCAACCTCAAAGAACACACACACACACACGCCTCCAAATCCAATCCATGTCATCCTTATGAAATAATTGCAGTTTTTGAACACAGAGCAACCAGCACACTAACAAATTAACTTGATACAAAGACACTAATCATTTCTGTTGCATGCTAATTTAAACAATGTTAATATTTAATGTAAAAGCAAGTAACCCCGGCACGCATAAAGTCAAATGAAGCAGTGAAGAGACAAACGAGAAGACAGTGAGATTAGAGCCTTGCTCTCTGTTGAATACTACTCAATAGTCTTTAATCAGCACCTCTGTTATCTCACTGACTGGCTGGCTTTAGCTGTCAGCAAAAACTGCTGTGTGTAAATCCAACCGAAGACTGTTCAACAGTAGTTCTCACTTAGGAAACAATTACCTCTGAATTTAGATTTTGTCATTATTTACCCACCCTAATGTTGTTCCAACCTGTATGACTTACTTTCTTCAGTGTAAAATAAAAGGAGAAGTTTAGCAGAATGTCCAAACTGCTGTTTTTCGTACAATAAAAGTGAATGAGGACTGGGGCTATCAAGCTTCCGAAAGGACCAAAAGAGCACCATAAAAGTTATCAGTATGACATGTGCTATATTCCAATTCTTCTGAAGCTATACAATATTTTATGTGATGAACAGACCAAATTTAAATCAGTATTCTATGTAAATCTTCATTCTTCATATTATTCATCTTCATTCAGCTCTTCGTCTATTCCCTTGGTTCCATACATTCAAACATGATGCATCAAGATGTGTTGTGTAGCAGATTTGATGTCAATGACATCAAATGGAAATAAAAATCCCATTCATTTTCGTCATGGGCAATTGATTTTTACCAACAATGTATAAACCGTTAAAGACAGATCTACTGTGAAATACGAGGTTGTTAAAAAGAAAATCATACATGTCTGAAGTAACACGATGCTGAGTAAATGGCTGAATTTGTATTTTTTGGTTAACTATGTCTTTAAGATCCAAATGAATGGATTAACACTTGCTTTAGCTAAACTACTTTGTGTCCAAACACTGAAGAGATCAAATAACAATCACCTCTGATGCTGACTGGAAACCAAAGTGGTTTGAGGGTCGTTGAGAGCAGTGGGTTTGAGTAATTAAAGATGAGGTTTCCAGGGTCTGAGAGAGCCTTGACTGTAAATCACATCTTGAGGAGGAGAGATGGATGGGGGGATGGGCGGGGTCGTCATAATAACGAGACTTAGAGAGCTCTCCTGCACTACTAATCAACATGAAAGCCAAACATACCCAAAGGCAGTGGAAAAAAGGCAAATAGAGATGTAAGGTTTTTTTTTATGTATGTGTGTGCGATATCACAGTGTCTCTGCGTTTCATCAATACTCAGTACTCAAGTTCGTCCCCTGAGGATTCTCCCTCACACAGCTTTCACACTGACTCATACATGCTGCTATTATTCCACTCGCCACCGCACAAACATCTTCACACGCAATGAAATATTCACAAATCTTTTTCTTGTAAAAAATAGCACTGGACAAAGCTAGAAAGCTGCGACTTGGAGACTCTAGCGACAGTGCTTTAGAGCAGCGCTTCTCAACTGGTAAAAAATACAAACAATGCTAAATGGTAATAAAGAAATGCAATCATATAATCATACATTGTTGTCATAACTAAAATAAATAGGCTAATCGACATTTAAAAGATGGACAAAATACTTCCCATCATTGTTGACGACAAAGGAGTAAGCAACACCTTTGGTGGTGCCAAAGGTTGTGCGTCCAATCAAATTCTGTTGTATTTTGATGCAAATTCATCTTAATTTGGTAGAAGGTAGCCAAATTGGGCAGATGACAATAATGAGAGGTTTCATGACATTCCCTTACTTAAAAGAAGATTAACACAGTTTTTGCCAACTACAGTGTTTTGGGCAATGAATTATTGGCTGCCAGGAGCGTGAAAACATCTAAATTTCAGACGTGCAATAATATGCATACAATAATTTGGCATATTTCAGATCATGGTAATGTGAATACATTTCATCGTTTGATTTTAAGGACACATTTGTTTATTTTTGCATGGTAAACTATATTTATATTATATTTATATATATATTTAGATCAGATTTTCTTGATATATCTAAAGGGGTTCCCCAGGGTTCCATTTTGGGACCTATTTGTTTTCTATTTATATAAATGATTTAGGTAAGGATATTCAAGCAAAAAAACACTTTTATGCTGATGGTACTATTATTTCTACACTTGCTCCATCTATAACACAGGCGGTGAAAGAGCTTCAGACTGCTTTTCAGTCATTGGAAGGTGCTCTGGTGAGCTTAAAATTAGTTTTAAATTCTCAGAAAACAAAGTTTATGGCTTTGTCAAAAGCTCAGTCACAAGTACTTGATAATCTTAGTATTTTTACATTTGATGGTAAAATTATTGAACAAGTCTTCTTACAAGTATTTAGGCATTTTGATTGATGATAAGCTTTTATTCAATGTACATATAATCAATCTAATCAGGAAGCTCAAAGTGAAGCTTGGTTTTTATTTTAGAAATAAATATAATTTTACTTTTAATGTCAAAAAGAAACTTGTAGAAGCCACCTTCCTAACTGTGCTTGATTATGGTGATATAGTATACATGCATGCAGCCTCCTCCATCTTAACGAGCCTTGATTCAGTGTACCATGCTTCATTACATTTTATTACAAATGCAAAATCCCTTACTCATCATTGCATTCTATATGATATGGTGGGTTGGACATCACTAACCATACGCAGAAAACAGAAAACTGGTACATTTTTATCTATAAAGCAATGTTAGGTAAACTTCCAGCTTATCTCTGTACCCTTCTTTGTCTTCGTTCGGGCAGTTACCAGCTACGCTCTTCCAAGTGTTTGCTTTTTAACGTACCTCGAGTTTGTACAGAACTGGGGAAAACTGCATTTTCGTATTATGCACCCTGGGCATGGAATAATTTGCAAAATGATCTAAAACTTGATAAATTTGTGTCTATTGGTGAATTTAAAAGCATCATAAGGAGATTGGTAATGGAGGCTTGTGATTGTTTTTGTTGAGAGGATATTATGTTTAAATATTGTTTTAATGTGTATTTGTTGTATTTTAAAATATTGTCTTACTGTATGGTTGCTACCTTGGCCAGGTCTCTCTTGTAAAAGAGATTTTAATCTCAATGAGACTTCCTGGTTAAATAAAGGTAAAATAAAAATTAAATATTAATGATGGCTCGCCACTTGAAGTCCAGTGTAAAATCTGGATCCGGAAGCAAAAACAATTGCAAAGAACCTCTGATTTAGAGCTAAAAACACATTGCTGAGTACAGGAAAAATCTGTGTCTCACTTTCTTTCGTTCATATTATTACAAAGCCATTGAGTGATTAACAAACATCCAAAATAATGAGACATTATATCACTCCACCCACAATTTCCAACCTCCATTTGGGTCCAGTAAACAACTGTTATCTGAAATCCTGATCAACAGCTGCTCTGTTCCAGCATGCACATCTGTAAACAACCCATGCGGAGTCACTGAAGCACTGCAGGTCAGAAGATACTTCAGGCATCAGCAGTAAAAGAAAGAGAGATGCTACTTACAAGAATTCCTCTTGCTGCCGCTGGCAGATCCTGGGGAAGACATCCCAAAGCCGCTGCCGAGTCTGACCAGGAGTCTTGCAGTGGGAGTACCGGAGTGTTGTTGTTCGTTTACAGCACAGGCCACCCACCACACATCCTGAACATCTAGACAAGCAGCACTGGAGGGTTAGAGACACACACACGGCCAGTGATGCTGTGGAGCAGTGCAGCGTGCAGCGAGCACTCGGCTGTCTGGTGGACCGAGAGGCAGAGCAGCAGAGAGTAGTAGATAGGAATGTACCACTCAGCATCTCAGGAGGGGAACCGCTCGGAGAGAGAGACTGCATTCATAGAGCATGGAAACATGAATAGAAGAGTTAGAAGAACACAGAAGATAAAAGGAAAGAGTACCATTCTTCAAAAGATCTTCTTTTGTACTCCACAGAAGACAGAAAGTCATACAGGTTTGAAACGGCATGAGGGTGAGTAAATGATGACAGAATTTTCATTTTTAGGTGAACTATTCCTTTAGTTCACATTTTTACATTCACACAGGTCAGGGAGAAATATGCAACCTGCTGCAATCTTTGCTCATTTCTTGGCATAGATTTGAGCCACTTACCTGAGCTGTACATGTCATGTGACTAATCACTCTGAAATCGTAGCACAATAGCGCAATGAAAATGCTAATTGAATGATGGCAGCAAAAGAACTCTCACAGTCCCAAACCCTTCACTACTAATCATCCTGATGTCTAACAGTGACATCAAAGGTAGCGGACAGGAAAGAATATTAGTCCAATTTATTTCAAGAGACCTCCAAAAAATCAACCACCAATAAATCCCAATGTCTATTTAAAAAAAAAAGACCAGTGTATTTTAAGTTAGAAAAGACCAATGTATTTTAGTATGATTGAGGTAATATTATGGTTTTCATTGATATTTTGATATTAATCCATTGATACATTGATATTTACCCCAATATATAACATACATGAAATTAACCGGCAGCAGATCTATACAGGTGGAGCTGGGGAAGGTGGAGGGTTTCTGAAGCTAATGGTTTTAGTTACATTATAGTTAACTATAATGGAATAGCCAGTTGCACTTGAAAAGTCTTCAATAAAGAAATGCTTTTTGGCAGCAGAAAGGTGTAGTTTCAACTTCTGCCAGCAGGGGTGAACAATCTCACGCTAACCAGCAAAACCTTGATTCCCTTTCAGTTGGTCACTCTCGACGTCACGTCAGTGACCGGCGAATTGGGATCTCGCTTAGAGAGACCAATCTACTTAGAGTGTAAACTAAATGAGCCAATGCACATTGGCATGCGATTATTGCATCCAGCTGCCGCTGATCACAGCGTGAGTATAAGTAGGCAGCTGGTGCAGCGCATATTCAGCTTTTCGCTTCGGAGCCGAGCGATCACATCGTTCTGCTCCTGACTACTCTACTGAGAGAAGAAGACTGAACGAGTTCAGCACGCTCTTTGAGAGCTCTTCGTGTTGGCGGTACGGCGCTTCAGCGGTGGTGGTTTCCTGTGTCGAGTGGGTTGCACACATCAGGCAGCACTACCCCCTGTTTGTGTTGCAGGCGGCCATCACGCTAAAAGAGCTTTTTCCCTAAAGGAGCATTCACAGGTGCGTCTTTTTAGTTGTGTCCTGATACCGCCTCCACCCGGCAGGGCGAACCGTGCCTTCCCTCTGGGGTCTGTAGGTACTCGTCTGGTCTGTCCAGCGATGCTTATGTGGCCTGTGGAGAAGCTGCCTCCGCCTTACACACTATGGTGTTACTGCAGGTTCATCAGGCCAAGGCACTGAAGGACCTGCACGAGGGTGG
>NW_015665829.1:228878-229812 GCF_001515625.1 Sinocyclocheilus rhinocerous | reverse complement strand
CCTCGGGGGACCATCGCTCCTCTTGCACTCCGCAACCAGTTGAGCTGCCAATGGAACGTGCTGGGCCCTCTACAAGGAGCGTACCAGCAGTATCCGTTGGCGCTCCTCCCGACGACCGGATGTCGATCGCTGCATCGGAGGGTAAGCCGGAGCTTTCTGGAGAAGAAGATTTGACTGCGCTGCTGTCCTCCGGGACTGTAGCAATGCCTGAATCGGATCCGGAAATAACGGCTATGCTTTCCCGGGCCGCCGTGAGGGTAGGGCTCGAGTGGAGACCTCCACCGTGTGCCGAGCCCTCAAGGTTGGACGACTGGTTCTTCGGGGTGGTCCGCACTGGTTCTCAGCGCCCCGCCCTGGTGCCATTCTTCCCGGAGGTGCATGAGGGGCTTACCAGGATGTGGATGGCACCTTTTTCTGCCAGAAACCAACCTGCTAACTCACCACTCTCGACGGTTGTTGTGTCCTGATACCGCCTCCACCCGGCAGGGCGAACCGTGCCTTCCCTCTGGGGTCTGTAGGTACTCGTCTGGTCTGTCCGGCGATGCTTATACGGCCTATGGAGAAGCTGCCTACGCCTTACACGCTACGGCGTTACTGCAGGTTAAAGCACTGAGGGACCTGCACGAGGGTGGTCACGATCCGAAAGTTCTAAAAGAGCTCCAAACTGCAACTGATTTCGCGCTCCGACCGATAATGGTCACCACAAGTTCTCTGGGTCGTGTGATGTCCTCACTTGTGGTCCAGAAGTGTCACCTCTGGTTGTGTCTGGTCGACATGAGGGATGCCAACAAAGTTCGGTTCCTCAAGGTCCCTGTGTCCCAGACCGGCCTTTTCGGCGACACGGTGGAGAACTTTGCCCAGCAGTTCTCCGCTGCCCAAAGCAGACTGAGGCCATCAGGTACATCCTGCCCCGGCGTGCAGCTGCTGCCGTCGC
>NW_015665829.1:228162-228847 GCF_001515625.1 Sinocyclocheilus rhinocerous | reverse complement strand
CCACCCCCGCTCCCGTGCCGCATCCGCAGCAGCCTCAAGCAAGCAGCGCCATGGAGCTGTCCAGGCCCCCGTCAACCTGGCGGTGAGCGGATGAGCAAGAGGCCTCGGGACGGGCAACCCAGAGAGAGAGGAATGCACCTCTCTCTTCCCCGGAGGAGGGTCGGGTGGAGAATCTGGTTTCCAAAAATCTCGACAGGAGAGCGGTTTTCTCTGTCTCTGGGTCCCAAGAGGGCATGGAGACAACCGGGCAGCCGACGAGCTGTCACGAGCTGTGCTCCAGGGAGAGTGGAGACTCCATCCCCAGTCGGTCCAGCTGATTTGGAGTCGTTTCGGAGTTGCTCAGGTAGACCTGTTTCCCTCTCCAGAAACCTCTCACTGCCAGTTGTTCTACTCCCTGACCGAGGGGACACTCGGCAAGGACGCACTGGCACACAGCTGGCCGCGGGGCCTTCGCAAGTATGCGTTTTCCCCAGTGAGCCTTCTTGCACAGACTCTGTGCAAGATCAGGGAGGAAGAGAAGCAGGTCCTGCTCGTGGCGTTTTACTGGCCCACTCGGACTTTGTTCCTGGAACTGTTGCTCCTTGTGACAGCCCCTCCTTGGCAGATTCCTCTGAGGAAGGATCTATTGACTCAGAGACGGGGCACCCTGTGGCACCCGCGTCCAGACCTCTGGAAACTTCATGTC
>NW_015665829.1:198293-228152 GCF_001515625.1 Sinocyclocheilus rhinocerous | reverse complement strand
GAAGAGCAGGTCCTGCTTGTGGCGCCGTATTGGCCCACTCGGACCTGGTTCCCCGAACTAATGCTCCTCGAGACAGCCCCTCCCTGGCAGATTTCTCTGAGGAAGGTTCTACTAACTCAGAGACGGGGCACCCTGTGGCACCCGCGTCCAGACCTCTGGAAACTTCATGTCTGGTCCCTGGACAGGACGCAGGACAGGTTATTGGTGACCTACCCCAAGAGGTAGTTGACACCTTCACTTCGGCGAGAGCACTGTCTACGAGACACGCTTACGCCTTGAAGTGGAACCTGTTTTTCGAATGGTGTTCTTCTCACCGAGAAGACCCCCGGAAATGTCCAATCAGAGTCATGCTGTCCTTTCTGCAGCAGGGGTTGGAGCGAAGGCTGTCTCCCTCATTGAGATGCTACGTAGACAGGACGCAAAGCTTCAGGACCTCAAATCAACTCTTTGTCTATTGGAGGCCGGCAGAAAGGCATATGTGTAAAATCCACGGTACAGCCTCAGAGCCCGTGTTACCCCGGCAGAGTGCCATAGCAGCAGTAACTGGTCTTCTTGTGGTAAGCCCCGGCCTACGCCAAAAAGAAGGGACGCAGGTGGCTTCCACAGGACACTGAAAGGGGCAGTATCCGTGGCATTTGGTAGGGATCCCAATTCGTCGGTCACTGACGTGACGTCGGTTGTTCTACTCCCTGACCGAGGGGACACTCGGCAAGGACGCACTGGCACACAGCTGGCCGCGGGGCCTTCGCAAGTATGCGTTTTCCCCAGTGAGCCTTCTAGCTCGGCTCCTCAGCGAAAACCTGAATATGCACTGCAATGGCTGCCTACTTATACTCACGCTGTGATCAGCGGCAGCTGGATGCAATAATCGCATGCCAATGTGCATTGGCTCATTTAGTTTACACTCAAAGTAGATTGGTCTCTCTAAGCAAGATCCCAATTCGTCGGTCACTGACGTGACGTCTCTGTTCCCTCCTTCAGGAAACGTGGGTTACATACGTAACAGAGACGTTCTTGACCCTAAAATTTAACCAGATCTCAAGCTTTGTGGAATTCAACCATGACAACTATGAGAAAAGAATTATGAGAAAACTTATTTATGGCCCTTCACACCCATCTTTAAATCACCTGTTACCTGTGAATCACTCATGCACAAATTCAGCAGTTCAATTTATTTGTCTAAGTACCACAAAAACGCCACCACATTTGCCAGTTAACAATAGCATCACAGTATGAACAATGACAGCTGCCAGTATTAGATGGATAAGCTATTATTTTCATCCAACATGAATGATACACCCTGCCAGTCAATACGATGCTAATTAGATATCATAACGAATACATGTAATTGGTTTGAGAGGCAGGGAGCTGCAGCTCCTCTTGATTGCCTCTCCAAATGATTGGCCGCCAACTGTAGCACCGTCCCAGAGTGAATCATTTGAGAGCTCAATAAGCAGAAGATTAGATTTGCACAGATAAATACAAATCTGTTGTTATTAAAGGCAGTCCTGTACATGAAGCATATAGCTTTATTAAAAACAAAGAGAAAATGGCTCTTTGTACTTGTATTAGATTTATGTATTTGGCAGATGCTGATAACATGCATTGATACATTTTGTACAATAAGACCTGAAATGTGAGTATTAAAAACCCAAAAATAAAAAGATGCTGAAAAATCTACTCACCATTAGGCCATCCAAGATGTAGATGAGTTTGTTTCTACATTGGAACAGATTTAGAGAAATTTAGCATTACATCACCTGCTCACTATGGATCCTCTGCAGTGAATGGGTGCCGTCAGAATGAGAGTCCAAACAGCTGATAAAAACATCACAATAATCCACAAGTAATCCTCACCACTCCAGTCCATCAGTTAACATCTTGTGAAGTGAAAAGCAGCATGTTTGTAAGGAGCATACATCATTAAGACTTTAAACTGTTCCTTTTGGCCAAAATACCAGTCCATTACCCATAATAACACTTCCACCAGTAAAAAAGTCCAGCTGTCCAAATATTTGTTAAGTTTTGGACTTGTTTTCACTTGTAAACAGTGCTTGATCTATGCATATTTCTCTCCTGATTCAGATGAGACAACTTATGCACTGGAGAAAGCAACATTATGGATTATGACCTCATATTTTAGCGGGTTTGAAGTTAAAACCATCTTAATGATGGATTTGTTTCTTACAAACACGCAGCTTTTCACTTCACAAGACATGGTGTGGATTACTTGTGGATTATTGTGATATTTGTATCAGTTTACTAAAATAAACTTGAAGTATACTACTTTTTGGTAAGGGCTCTCATTCTGACGGCACCCATTCACTGCAGAGGATCCAAGTGTTGTAATGCTGTCTTTTCCAAAGAAGAGACTCATCTGATTCTTTCTGCAGATTTTCATTTTTGGGTAAACTATTCCTTCAAGAAATTGAACAAGTTTAGATTTTATGTTGTATTTACACTTAAAATACATTATTAACAAGCCCTGAAAGCACCTAGGTCATTCAGGATTAAAGTAAGCAAGTGTCATTTGTGAGAAGCACATTAAAAAACGGATTCACTCAAACTAATCCCTGCAGCTGCGGAAAATAGGCACGTCTGCAGGAATGCTGCACTGCACACAAAAGCAATGCCTCTCAATCACCATAACGTCAATAGTGACCTCAGAAGCTATGATTCTCAATCGCCTTTAGGTGCAGCCCACATTAAAGTCTGCAGCGCTGGCATCCATAGCCTTATAATAACTACTGCTGATCTCAGAAGGATCTGGGATATATATTAAACCACATGAGCAAAGGTTTCTGGGTAACATGATATCATACAATGTATAGCAGTCATGCTAGTATTGCATGCCAATTGATTTTGAAGTATGTAGCAAATTAGAACACAGAAATTGTGTTTTGAGTTGAGTGACTCATTATGCAAACTTGTTTTCCAGACAAAACATTTCCCTTCAAGTGCTGCTCTGTGAAATGCACAAATCGCTGGTGTGATTCATTCAGGCACCATGAATGGCTTTTGATTTAGCTCCCCATATCCTTTGCACTAGTGTTTCTTATCTCCAGAGGTCTGCAGCAACCAAAATAAGCAGATTTTGTTGGTTTTATTCTGCTGTCTGTTTTGTAGAGAGCACAGACACATGATCAACCCCACTGTGTCTCTGGAGATCAAAGAGCTGGAAGACAGTCTAACTGGTTCCTATAGACTTTCAGCCCCAGGATGGATATTGACGGACACTTTTGATCAAATAATGTCCAACTATACTCCAGCCACCCCCCCACATACATACTGTGGCTAAATCTATTATTCATATACAATGTAGTTGCAAGAAGAAGTATAAGATAATATTTTACTCTGATTTTTATCATGTCATGACAGAATAAATATTTTACAAAAATGTACAAGGAACATAAAACATAGTTCTGAGTAAAATAAATCAAACCTTTAGCCTGATGCAAAATTAATATATTATTATTTATTTAAAATAATATTATTTTAATACTAATATTAATTTAATATTATAGTCAATAAAAACGTATATTGCATTAAGTATAATATTACTTATTTGTTTGTGTGTTTTATTGTTATATTGTTTGTTTATTTTTATATATTGTTTTATTTATTTTTGTTGTTGTTGAAATATAAATGTATATGTAAATAAATATTTTATATGTAAACATTTTATGTCCATCATCAGATCATAATTTTAAAATGTATTTAATTAAAAAACAAATCATGTGCCCAAACATAATAATATTATTAATTTTGTTTGTGCTTTATTTTCTTTTTTTTTTTTACATAACATTAAATTAATATATATATATATATTTCATCATGAGTTCATAATTTTAAAATGGTTTTTAAAATGTAATTTTAAAAAAAGTGAAGTTTTAAAGAATTTAATGTTTTAAAACAAAACTCATGTGCCCATTATTAATTATTAATTTTAATTTCTGGGGTGCTTTATTGTTTTTTTAATAACAGTACTTAAGTATATATATATATATATATATATATTTCATCATGAGTTCATAATTTTAAAATGGTTTTTAAAATGTAATTTTAAAAAAAGTGAAGTTTTAAAGAATTTAATGTTTTAAAACAAAACTCATGTGCCCATTATTAATTTTAATTTCTGGGGTGCTTTATTGTTTTTTTAATAACAGTACTTAAATATTTTCTATATAAATATTTTCATAATCAGATCATAATTTTAAAATGAATTTAATTTGGTTAAATAAAATCCATGTGCCAAAATGTAATCCAAAATCTGAATAATAGGATACACAATAGAATTTTATATCACACAATAGGATAATAGACGAGAATCAGAAAATGTACCATATAATATAATTCATTTATTCATTCGTTCATTTCAATCCTCAAGGGAAAATGTCCTAGAAAAATGTAAAAATGGAGGGAAAAAACATTTCCAACTGTTACAAATTAATATCATTTTTATAACATTGAGATAAACAAATATCTAGAAGTTATAATATTAATCCTATTATTTAGTTAGAAAAAAAAAACTAAAATATAAATACTCTTAAAGACACCAGAAAATCATTAAATAATTTATCCATGCACATCATTATTTTTTTATAATCTTTAATGAAAATATCTTCCTCTCCCTCTTGCAACAACAGCTTTTCTCTCCCCTGACGATGTGTGTCTCGGTGCGAGGGCAGGACAACCTGTCATTCACATGGGCAATAGCAAATGACAAAGATCCAACGATTCATTCAATTCCCGATGGACCAAATTAAATCCTGCCCTACATTTTTTTTTCTCTCTTTCGAAAAGCTGCTTCACTGTGATATACATCACAATAGGAAAGAAAAGACAATAAGGACTTCATTTCATGCTGACTTTAAATACTACATCCTGACATGTGACCAATGTTTCATAACGGAAACATACTGAATCACTTTAATATTTTAATTAAAGGACTATTTAATAAAAAAATTGAAACTGTGTGTGTGCATAAGAGGTAAAGAATGAAAGCACAGGTCTACTATTGTTCCTTAATTGATGAGAGTCACACTGCAACCCTTTAAGCACTACATCAAAACCACTCTGAACCTGCAGGCCAGCTGAGGATCATGTTTGATTATTTTGCACACAAGAAAACTCTACAGAGTGAATGTGAAAAACACAAAGTGGAAAAATCGCCTTCCAGCCAAACTGAAATATGACTGTTGAGGTGCAGTGCTTTTTCAGAGTCATCTGTTCTGCCCGGTAACTGCGCTGAGCTCATACTCCAGCCGTACACATATGCCAGATCAGCAAACTGGATTACTGGACTCTTTTTCCTTTTCTCATTAAAACGAGAGTCGACAAGTGTACATTCTGTGTGTAATGAGGCGTAATACTGTTTGCCTTTGAACATTTTACCCATGGGAATGAACCGTTGAGCTCTCAGCTGATCATATACTCTTTTTCAACAGTGTAATTTACTCCTTCACTCACTCCATTGACATGATACCTGTACATGTGTTGAAATCACCTCCATATGTGCTCACAGCAGTTGTTTGAGCAGACATTCACTTCAGTTCATCCGTTTATTCCTTCTGCGACCTCAATTCTTTCAGATACTGTATATCAAATAGGCTGATGATGTTAACAATGGTGTGTTTTATTACATGGAAGAGCTTTAAAAGCTTCTGACGCGAAACGCATCTCTCCTGTTCTCCACTTCGCTTTCATTCCCTCAGTAGGGAGATTAAGAAACAGAAAAGCCGCATGCACTTGACATTTGACAGTGTAATTTAAGGGCCGGGTTCAGCACTAGAGACCTCTGGGCATGTTTGTTCAGCTGTGAGTGTCTACACACATAGATTAGCATTCAGATATGACGCAGGCTTAAGCATGAGGTTTATACAGGGTTTATGGGGAAATGTGAATCCTATTACAGCAATGATGACTTCCAGTGGACAACAGCTAATACAGAGCACAAAGTTGAGTATAAATATATATATATATATATATACTCCTAATTTGCTAATTTGCTGTTTATTAATAGTTAGTAAGGTAGTTGTTAAGATTAGGTATGGGGTAGGATTAAGGGATCAAAATATGTACTTTATTAGTACTAATAAACAGCAAATATGCTAGTAATATGCATGCTAATAAACAACTAGTTAATAGTGAGAATTGGTCAGTAAACTAAAGTGTTATCAATAATGATTCTGATATGGACATATTTCAATGATATATTGATCAGTGTACTAAAAAAAGTTATTTTTAAAGCAGCTCAGTTAAAATATATGCTCTGTATATTATATGTATTAATTAATAATTTAATACTTAAAAATAAATAACTTTTTAATAAATCATACATTTTGAGTAATATTTATAGTAAAATGCATGCTCTATTTAATATGTGTGCAATAATGCAAATGTGCACTCTGTTAAATAGTCATGTAAAGGTTGCTCTTTGTGTAATGTTTGTGCATGCATGTTTTTTGTGCTATATGTATATAATAGTGCATGCTTACCTTTGAATAATTCATGCTCTTTGTGTAATATGTGTTGTAAAATGCATACTCTATTTAGTATGTGTGAAATTATGCAAATGTGCACTGTCCAGAATTCATATAATGCTTGCACTTTGTGTAATGAATGTATATGCATGCTTTTGTGAAATAATTTTATGTAATATTGCATGCTCTGTTTAATATTTGTATTCTGTTTGTGCAATTTTAAATGTATGCATGCTGCATGATATTGTACTGCAGCCAAAAATTTTGTTCCACCGTATATGTGGCTGGAAGGACAATAAATTTCACTTGACTTGATGTCTGTTGTTTTAAACTTGTGCAATCATGCATGCTCTGTATGCAATACTTGGCGCCCTGAACATGGAAAACTCCTGCTGAGGTCTCTCGCAATCTCTGTGTGTGAGATCCTGATTTTAATATAGGATTTCAATCTTATAGAGCTCAAAAGAGGTGAACAAAAGTAAATGCAAAGGAAGGTGCTGAGGCGTGTGTGGAAGAGGGTCCCGGCAGACTTCACAAGTGTCCAGGCCTGCAGTTTAACTACTCTGAAACCTGCTACCGGCTACATGACTGTGAAGGTAGGAGGCGGTTGCTAAGCAACACTATGCTCGGAGCAACTTTCAAATTTTAAATCATAGCTCCCTTTGGCTTCTCCTCAGAATCAGAGGTGAGCGGGTGTTTTGGGGGGGGGAGGACGTCTTACGTCTGGCTGCACGTAAGACGGCCGTACGTGCAGCCAGAGAAGTGGGAAGGATGTTCGGGCAGGTGTTCTGTCACTTTGACAGGTGTGTTCTTCTCCACAGGCGGGAGGGTTTGCCACCCATCTGTCAAATGGCCGTCGTTGAGCATAAATACAGAAAACATGGACTTTTCCACAGCAGCAGGCGATAGAGTCAGTTCAGACCTGTGTCAAACACTCCTCAGCAGGTGTTCCTGCCTTCAGATGAGAAGTACACACACACACACACACACACTGAAAGTTGTTGCAGTATCTCTTGCAGGCCATCTGTTCGTTCTACAGTCCTCTTGAAGAGTCATGATTTCTGCTTTTCAAAGATGCGGGATGCCACCTACGTTTTTCCCACAGTGCTTCAATCTTTTGGTTCAGAAGAAGTTGGTAGGCAAATTGTTCTGTACAGTTTGTAAAACCACAAGCAAAAATTGTGTTTACAGCAATGCACTCTATGAATTTCTAATAGAATAGAATATAATTCAAATGAATAGAATATATACAAACTCTATGCAGTATCTCTTGCAGGCCATCTGTTCGTTCTACAGTCCTCTTGAAGAGTCATGATTTCTGCTTTTCAAAGATGCGGGATGCCACCTACGTTTTTCCCACAGTGCTTCAATCTTTTGGTTCAGAAGAAGTTGGTAGGCAAATTGTTCTGTACAGTTTGTAAAACCACAAGCAAAAAGTGTGTTTACAGCAATGCACTCTATGAATTTCTAATAGAATAGAATATAATTCAAATGAATAGAATATATACAAACTCTGCTGTTCAAAAGTTTGGGGTCGGTAAGGTGTTTTAATGTTTTTGAAAGAAGTCTCAGTAAAAAAAGTAATATTGTGTAATATTATTACGATTTAAAACAACTGCCTTCTATTGTAATATATGTTGATCAAAGCTGAATTTTCAGCATCATTACTTCACTTTTCAGTGTCATATGATCCTTCAGAAATCATTCTAATATGCTGAATTGCTGCTCAAGAAACATTTCTTATTATCATCAATGTTGAAAACAGTTATGCTTCTTAATTTTTATGGAAACCAAGGTACTTTTTTTTTCAGAAGTGATTAATATGTAGAAAATTCAAAAGAATAGCATTTATTTGAAATTTTTGTTACATTATAAATAATAATAATAATAATACATTTTATTTATGGGCGTCTTACGTGACACTCAAGGACGCCTCACATGCAAATAAAACACATAAAACTGTTAACAAGCAACAATAAAATTCAAAGCCCACATTCATAGCTTTACAAATATTAGGAAATACATAAAAAAATATATCAGTGGTATGCCTGCCTAAAAAAGATTTGTCTTCAAATGAGATTTAAAAATAGGAAGAGAGTCACTATTATGAATGTCTTGTGGAAGTAAATTCCACAGATGAGGAGCGGTGTAGCTAAAAGTTCAAGATCAGCACTAAACCAAACGCGTACAAGGAAGAACTAAAGAGAATGTAGACGATGATCTGAGAGTTTGAGAGGGAGTATGTGTTAAAAGTAGGTCAGAAAAGTAAGAAGGAGCCAGGTTATGTAATGTCTTATAAACAAGAAGTACAATTTTGAATTCAATACGCTGTTTAACAGGAAGCCAGTGCAGTTGTTGGAGAACTGGATGTTTTACTGGCACTTGTGATCAATTTAATGCATCCTTGCTGAATAAATTTTTTAAATATTTTTCATAAAATATCAGTTTTATAAAATGTATTTTATTTTTTTACATTTTATTTTGTACATTTATTTCTCAGCAAATATCCTTCTTTCTGGTTTGGAAATCAAGAAATGTATTATGAGGGTAGATGTACACACCATCAATCATGTTTCCTGTATGTGTAGCTCTTCAGTCATCATTCATTCATTACCTCAGTCAATAACCAGAGTTGTCTTATAGCACTCTTTTACTGCAGACACGAACAGAAACACAAATTGAAAGTTTATTACAACTGCCACTGGGTGAAGACAGCGATAGTCGTTTCAGGAGATCGCAGACAGTAAAAAGATGGCTACTAAGTTCAAATACAAAGACCTATTCTGTATCTAGCGCTGAGTCGAATCAAATCATACCTCAGAGACTGTCAATAGATTTTAACTTATTTTAAACCAGAACATTCCTTCAAAATGGCTACTTACCTATAGAAGTAATAATTAAACATTATCTATCTATCTATCTATCTATCTATCTATCTTATGAGCTGCCTTAAAATGATCTTCAGGACTCTTTTGTCCTCAGTTTCTGTGGACTCTGATTGTATCACACTGAAGCCCATGTAATTGGATTGGCCTTCTATTCTTTACAATTCATACTTTCTAAATTACGATTAGAGAGATTTACAGTTTTCATTTGCTCAGATAACAGCAGACAGTAAAAACCATTTAAGTGTTTGCTATACGAAATTATTAAGTGAGTCCTGATGTTTATGTAGAAGTATAGAATATCTTTCTGCTGTTGAATAAGCCATTAGGTCTCCTTACAGCCTGGATTTCTGGAACTCCTCTAATGTGTTTTTGCTATGACAGCACATCCATTTCTCACTAGCCTTACATAAATCTTCTTTACAACACTACTTCGCTAAGCTAAATTTTACATTGTTTGAGGAAAATGTGTGAGTGGTGCATTGCTAGGCAGTAGCTAGAGTGTTCTGGATAGTTTAAACAAAACTAAACAACAAAACAAAACAAAGAAAACAAACAAAAATAAAAGATCTCAACAACAAAACAACACAAAGAAAACAAACAAAATAAAAGAACTCAACAACAAAACAAAGCAAAGAAAACTAACAAAATAAAAGAACTCAACAACAAAACAAAACAAAGAAAACAAACAAAATAAAATAACTCAACTACAAAACAAAACAAAGAAAACAAACAAAATAAAAGAACTCAACAACAAAACAAAACAAAGAAAACAAACAAAATAAAATAACTCAACTACAAAACAAAAAAAAACAAATAAAATAAAAGAACTCAACAACAAAACGTAGACAAAACAAAACATCAAAGCAAAACAACAAAGCCTAGACAAAACCAATCAAAGCAAAACATTTAAACCCAAAGCAAAAACAAGACTCAAAACAAAAAAGACCACAAACAAATAAATACAAAGCAAAACATAACAACAAAATCCAAAATAAAACAATATCAACGCTAGCTGAACAATATCAGCATCACCAGCAACTGGCCATGATGAATATGTGCTTCAGTTTTGACCAGAAATACATTTCATAAACAGACTTGTAGCACACCAGCCTTGATGGTTTCTTTAACAGTGCCAGTTTCTCTTTTATTAGATTCATTTCATTTACTCTCTGCAAATCATAAACTGTAATGGCTCGGTGTGCTGCGACTGCCTGCAATTTTCAATATTGCACTGCAGGAACAGACTGTGTTTGCCCGACAGTAGCTACAGGAGGATATTAATAATATTCAGGAGGAGTGGGTCAATGAGAAGCCAATAGAACCTGTGAACAGGGAAAATGGAAGGGCTGGTTTTCATGTGAAAATATTAGTCATTTAGTATAAAACTGGATGACAGACCCTGACATCTTAAACACAGATATTTAAGAGCCTTTGACCTACAATCAAAAATGTAGCAAATGTAACAACTGTGTCATTTCTATTTTAGGGATTTTTATTGAGACTATCAGTAGGGAGAAGATAGGAAATTACTGGACTGGCAGTCTAGATTTTTAAGGCTCAAGTTGTCTGGAGAACCTGCACTAACTGCCAAACCACAGCTCCAACACAGTGAGATTTTGAGTGTTTCTTAATTCATCCGAAGCCAGTCCACATTGTTTTGCTTTCAGCATGCAGCTGTCAAAAACACAATCTCATGAATAGCACAGCACTGACACTAGCTTTGCAAATTGTTTCAGATCTTTTAACTAGTACTAACGAGCTAAAATTATGTAGACAGCAAAGCTGCATTTCCAGATTCATTTACATTCAACACAAGGATTGTCACATTACGCAGATGCCATGCATAAGAATGATCAAACGTGCAGTGTGGCACCATTCTAATTGCTTCTCAATATACAGCTGCACATGCACACACTTTGTGTCAGGCTTTGGATGAAATATTCATAACATATGCTCCCCATGGCCAGCTTTATTCTTGACTTGGTGGAAATGAAAAACAGACTTGATCTGACCTGATATGTGCTTTTTACTTTGTAAAACAAAGATAGTTTTGACGTTGATTGGACAAGACATGTTGGAATCCGTTATAAAGAGATTAATATATGCACTCTTATTCTGTATTAGTGTGCAAAGTTTGCCAACCATAAAGACGCTATTGTTATGCTAATGAACTGTATTACTTGGTGGAAGGGTTGTTATCACGATAAATGATATAGATAATAAAATATTTTTACAAAGGCTTGTTAATAAGGGTTCGTTCATACTAGTAAACAATGCTAAATTGCCCAATTAAACTCATTTCATAATTAATTAACTTTACATATTGAACAGAACTGAATCAACACTGAGCTATCTTTAACTGAATAATGATATTGTTTTCTTTTTGGCAGTTACACTAAGTGGAAAAAGTGATATATTCTAGTTACACTAAGTGCAAATGATGATGAATTTTGTTTACACTAAAATAACAGTGTTTTCTTTAGCAATAGGCTAAGTTTGGTGGCAGATATTAATTTTTTATTAATTTATTATATTTTATGTCCACTTTTCAAATATTTCCTTTAGTTTTATTGGATCTCACAATTCTGACTTTTTTTTCTCGCAATTGTGAGTTTATATCTCACAATTAAGACCTTCCTTCTCAGAATTTGCGAGTTTATATCTCGAGAATTGTAAGAAAAAAAGTTTTGAAATATAAACTCAGATTTGCAATGGCAAAAAGTAAAAGTAGCAATTATCTTTTCCTTCATTCATTAACTTTACATATTGAACAGAACTGAATCAACACTGAGCTATCTTTAACTGAATAATGATATTGTTTTCTTTTTGGCAGTTACACTAAGTGGAAAAAGTGATATATTCTAGTTACACTAAGTGCAAATGATGATGAATTTTGTTTACACTAAAATAACAGTGTTTTCTTTAGCAATAGGCTAAGTTTGGTGGCAGATATTAATTTTTTATTAATTTATTATATTTTATGTCCACTTTTCAAATATTTCCTTTAGTTTTATTGGATCTCACAATTCTGACTTTTTTTTCTCGCAATTGTGAGTTTATATCTCACAATTAAGACCTTCCTTCTCAGAATTTGCGAGTTTATATCTCGAGAATTGTAAGAAAAAAAGTTTTGAAATATAAACTCAGATTTGCAATGGCAAAAAAAAAATCATAATTGTGAGATAAAAAGTAGCAATTATCTTTTCCTTCATTCATGTATGTATGTATGTATGTATTTATTTATTTATTTCCTGGGTGGAAACTGGCTTCCATACAAAACTGTCCTTCTTTTGTTGCATCATGAGTTTATGACTTTTGTGGCTATTATGTGCAGTATTATGCACACATCTGCCATCCTTAACAAAAGCATTATTTATCAATATTTTCCAGCCTTCATCTTCAGCCAGACAGCATCATACAGCACTCATAACACGCTCTGTGCTTTAATGGCTGGCCATGATCAAATCTAACCCAGTAACTGCATTACTAGAGCAGGGTTCAAACCACGACTCTCACACATCATAAGGGGCTCACCTAAATCACCACACTCAAAAACAACCTTGAAATGCAATATCAATGAACAATGATTGTAATTTAAGGGCCTTTGATCAATTTTCACGTCAACAAGGAGTCTGAGCACAGCTGTTTAAATTAAGTTAAAAATGAAAAAATGTTTGAAAAGGTGATCTTTTGGTGACCCATTAATTTTCATTATATGCAAAAAGTGCTGCATGAACATTATGCTAAAAATCGTCTTTTGTGTTCCACAGAAGTTAGAAGGTCATATAGATTTGGAATGACATGAGGGTGAGTAAATGATGACAGATCTTTCATTTTCATTTGGTGCTGTTTTGGATTTGTTGTTACTTTGAGAGCAAGAACAAATGATGACCCTGGGGCAGGGCGCAGAGGAAGGGAACATTTTGACAGGTCAAGTGAGAGTTGAACTGAAAAAGGCAGACAGAGGGAGTGGATGGAAATTGAAACGCTTGAGAGAGAGAGAGCAGTTGTGGGGTGAAAGCAGATGAGAAAGTGCAGGAATAGTGACTATATCAGAGACAGAGAGATACACATGCAAGCGTTTTAAAGGGTGTGGGTGGGTGTGTGTGTGAGAGAGAGAGCATGTGTGTTTTACACCCAGTCTGAGGCAGTGGTTGCTGAACTGACTCAATTAGAGGATTAAAGGCAGATTAGCTCTGCCTCTGCACACATACTTCATAAGCTAGAACGCAGAGTTTCCAACCAGATCTCATGAGAAAACTACTTTACGACATAATTTTGTTTTAATCTATGGAAGCCCATTTCCGCCATGGATTAAAAAAAAAAAAAGATAACTGGTGACTCTTTATCTCACAATTCTGACTTATTTCCTTGCCATTCTGATATTTAAATATTAATAATAATAATAATAATAATAATTTAAAAAGGTAGTTGCAACTTTTTATTTCACAATTCTGACTTTGTTTCTAGATATAAACTATAAATTCTGACACAATTTTCTTACAATTTCGAGTTTGTATCTCAGAATTCTGAGATTATATCTTTCATTTCTGACTTTATATCTTACAAGTGATTTTTTTTCTCTCATGGAATAAAAGATAAAAAAGGGTAATTGAGAATTTGTATCTCAAAATTCAGAATTTTTTTTCTCCGAATTGCAAGTTTATTTTCAAATTCTGAATTTCTAACTCAAAATTCTGACTTTATATCTCACAATTCTGAATTTATATCTTGTAATTCTGTTTCTGTTGTTGTTTGTTTTGTTTTGTTTTGCACCACAAAATAAAAAATAAGAAAGGTAATTGTGACTTTTTATCTCACAATTCTGTTTTTTTCCCGCTACAGAATAAAAAATAAAACGGTAATTGCTTTTATCTCACAATTCTGACTTTATATCTTGCTATTCTGACTTTATAAACTGTAAATGATTGATGCAATTAGTTATCACAACTTAAAATACAGCATTTGAATAAGTAATAATGTGTTGTTTCATCTTAAAAAAGTAAGTGTTTGTGCTTGACTTAAAATTATGTTTAGTTAACTTTAGTTTAGTTGGATATTAAAGTTATCTCAAGAAATGTTAAGTTGTTATAATTAATTGCAGCAACATTTAAAATAAATAATAAACAAAAAACTTTTCTCAGAAATTGTAAGGAAAAATGCCAGAAATGTAAGATATAAACTCAGAATTGCAAGATAAAAAGTCACAATGACTTTTTTTTTTTTTGTGGCAGAAATTGGCTTCCATAGAAATGGGCTTCCATATGAATCTGTACAATGTGGAGCACAAGCATGAAGGTGCTAACCCCTAAACCTAACCTAAATGGGGCATGATCAGACCATATGAAAACATACAAGTGAGAGCATATGAATTCTCTCAGTCTTTGCAGGTGCGTGTTTATGTAATCACATGCTGCAAATGAAATAGATAATTAGTCGACTCACATCATCAGGGAGGCTGGAATGTAAGCTAAACATGCTGATGTAGGCAGCTTTAACAGAGATCTGTGTGTCGAACAGTTAACTCTGCTCTGCATTTTGTTATTCTGTTTGGATTTCATTGTATGGTTCTGCCTCGTCTTTGTATATGACCACGATTCACCACCCACACCTTAGAAACAACAGACCACGCAGCAAACTGGTACTTCTTCTGAAAAGCTGTATTTTTCCACAAACACTCACCTGATTGTTTTTAATAGCATTACTCTGAGAAGCTAAATTGCTGAGGCGCGATGGCCCTGATCACCATTCTCTATGACAATCATCTAACTGTGACTGTAAAAAACACTGCCTGCCCACATATAGTAGATGGATTAAAGATGTTTAGTTTTCCTAATACTGTACCTTCCAGTTTAATGAATATCATGAACTCTATGAGGGAGTATTTTAGTGAAAATACACACGTTTATCCTTCCTTGTAAATGAAGCCTGCAAAATCTCTACTGGATGTGTTTATACACTACCATTCAACAGTTTGGGGTTGGTAAGATCTTTTTGAAAGAAGTCTCTTATGCTCACCAAGGCTGCTTTATTTGATCAAATACAGTATAAACAGTAATATTGTGGAATATTATTGCACAATTTAAAATAAGTGTTTTCTATTTTAACATATTTTAAAATGAATATTTAGTAAGAATGAATTAATTCCTCAGTAATATAATTAATAAGTCACTTATCTGTGTTTGGCTGAAGCAGTACTTTGATGAAACCTGCTTTCATGTGCCTTACAAATCTGCTGTGTAGCACGTGCACAGAAGATGCGATTGAGTCACCCTCTTTAACATGATCCAAACCCATAATGAATGTCTGAAAATGTTTACCTGATGCCTGACAATAATGAAGCCCCCCATCTAAGACACTCTCTCCTCTCTAAAGTCCTTTTCAAATCCTGACTACTGTCATTTATGCCACTTTCTCATTCATTTCAGTCGGTTCCCCAACCGCTGGGTCAAAACAACCCAATAGCTGGGTTAAAACAACACAATAGCTGGGTGTGTCCCTTTTTAACCCAGCGCTGGGTTATATTTAACCCAGCATTTTTTAGAGTGTAGCTTCTGTCCATAAGAACCAAATGTACCCTGATAATAAAATAGATATTTTTTTAAATGCATAATGTCTACATGAGCTCTGTCTTATTAGAATTGCATATGTATAAAGGTTTTCATACACAGAAATGAAAAGTACAACATCTACGAATTTGTGTAGGACTGAGAGAAACAATACTGAAAGCTGTTGGCCTGATGAGGGCAGCACACGCTCACAGTACATGAGCCTCTAATGCAGGGGTCACCAAACTCACTCCTGGAGGCCCGGTGTCCTGCAGAGTTTATCTCCAACGTGCTTCAACAAACCTGCCTGGAAGTTTCTAGTATGCCTAGTAAGACCTTGAATAGCTGGTTCAGGTGTGTTTAATTGGGGTTGGAGTTAAACTCTTCAGGACAGTGGCCCTCTCAAGCAGGATTGGACTCCCCTGCTCTAATGGGACAAAATGTCACAATATCACTAAGTTTGGACTTTGTTTCAGTTTGCACATTTTCCTTGTTGTGTTGGGAATTCTGAATTTAATCATTCAGTTCAGGTGTATTTAAGTTGCTCTGTTGCTGTTCATTGTTGTCGGATTATTTGCCTGTGGATTTATTAAAGCCTTCATCTTCGTGCTCGTGTGTGTTCTACAACACAGATCCGTGACACAAACACTATGGTGAAACTCTTTTAGGTCAATAGTTAGCCAAAAATGAAAATTCTGACAACATTTACTCACTTTGAATATTGTACAATCAATCAATACATTAATCAAGTTTCAGAAATGTGCTCTGATCAACTTCAGGAATGTCATGTATTAAATGTGATTATTTACAAAATAGCAAGAAAATTAACATGTAATACATTTAAATAGATTTTAAATTTAGCTATTGCTCAGTGAGGGATTGACAGTTATAGCTTTTATGAGGATGTCGGCTTGAAGTTAATTTTTAAATATTTTTTTACCATCTTCTGAAATGTAATTGTTTTCATCCCAAATAATGCAATTTTATCAAACAGCTATTATCATCACAGAATTCATCAGGTCCCATGCTAATATTTGTGCTTGTAAAGGGATTTTAAAAAGCGAGATTATTTAAAGTTAGCACTATGATATTATGATTAAAATAAAACACTAGTATAATTTTAATGTTAACAGATTGTGAGTTTACTATTTTGTTAAATGCATTAAGAATCCAAAAGTGGCCTATAATGACAAAGAATATATCTGAAATATTAAAACGTGACTTTTGCAAAATAAAACAGAACATGTGAATGCTCTTAAAAATCCCTATTGTGTTATGAAAGGACTTTTATGTACTTTCTAAGCTAGAAAGGACAAGATTTGTACCATCATGTACTATACCTTTTCTCTAACAGTGTGTTCTCTGGGTAAGATAAACAAATAGTACTTCAGCTTTTTTGAGAGTTCTTTAAGTTCATTCTGTGCTAGAATAACATTTAATCTACTTAATAACATTCCAGATGAATACGATTATAGAGAGCTAATTCAATTATACCATTTTTCTAATGACAGCTTTTTAATCATGATTCTGATTAGGCACTTAATTAAAGCATAAATTATACCATCTGCCTGTACTGTTGCACGGGCCTGTTCCCTGAGCGTGACCCTATCTGCAAGTTCATGCATGTAATAATAAGCATTATTGCTCAGTTAATATCTGAATGCACACTCTTATGTTAAGGCCACATGAATCAATTTCGCTTTACTCTGGCTCTTTTAAAAAGTGAAAGAAAGAAAAAAAAGGCCTGGGATAAATGCCTTTCAGCAGCACACAAACCTATTTCGACTGTGCGGTCTGATCATCTTAAATAAAGAGTATATTAGATAATAATAAGAGTATATTACCTGCTTAGTCAGGCAGATGAGCATGAGTGTTTTGTTCAGCTTGGTTGGATGTCATTTGAACTGACCTAGAAACATGAACATTTAAAGAAGCATATCTCATCTGATGCTCTTAGGACATCATTCTGTTGTTATTCTTATGGGCTATTTACTAGGGGGAAATTATTTGTTTATAAAAATGGGAGTTATTTATTATGCTTGTATATTTATATTTATATTAATTATGCTTGTATTTTAAGTTATCTTCTTTACTATAATTATGCTATTGTAATATGTCTTATGTAGGTTTTTTTTTCTACCACAACTTTCAAGTCTTCTGAGGCAATATGTTCGTTCAGTGTGAGGAACAGACTGAAATCTGAGGCTGAAATCTGGTTAACTTATTACTTATGTATCTATTTACAATTGGTGTCTTTTTTAATTTTTCACTTAAAAAAGAAAATTGTCATGAGTAGTCTATATATCTCATGCACTTTATTCCAAGTCTTCCAAATCATTGTGTGTGTTTTGTTGTTTTCATTCAGTCCTGATAACTGCATTGAGGTAGCAGCGTTTTTCTTCTCAGTTTGAATATTTTCAGTGAATGTGTTAATCCAGTTCACAAAACAATTGTAACTGATTCATTCACAAACCAGACTGATCTTATTCTCATCTCACTGACTCAGTTTGCAAGAGAAGGAAAGGTTATCCGTGAAAAATGACTAAAATTTCTGTGCTTTTGTCACACAGAACTTGAGGGTGAGTAAATAATGACAGAATGTTAATTTATGAGTGAACTATCTCTTTCTTTTTCTATAATATAATAATAATAATAATAATAATAATGAGAATCTATAACCCTTATGAAAAAATAAGTGCACTTAATTGTATTGAACATGCACTTGTAGTGTACTTCAAACCTTCAAAGTATATTTTTAAGAGCTATACTTGCAGATAATATAATATTCATGGGATAAAAGCTCATATAGGTGTACTTAATGAGAGTTCACTTTCATGATTGTTTCCTTAAAAAATGCACCTTGTAAAAATTAAAAGTTTTACTTAAAAGTACATTTTACATATTTTTTTAATCATATTTTGTAATGCTTTAAAGAAGTACAATTATTTTAATGTGTTGACTAACATACTAAATTACATGTAAAGTACTTGATTATAATTTTAACTGTTGTTATTTGATATTACGGTTAAAGGGTTGGTTATTATATTTTAAATGTACTAAATTTCAACTTCAGCATTATCAATGTGTAAATACAAATATATTTAAATACATGGCATAAATACATCATGTTTCAAGAAAAATTACATTAAAGTATATTTTAGTTTACTATAAATGTTTGTCAGTACATTCAGCAGTACACTTTAACCATATTTCAAAGATAATATAAGTAATTATGATATTACATATAAAGATGTACTTACAGCTTACTTAAATGGGTCAAAAGAGCACTCTAAAGTTCAGCTATTTGCATTTTTAATAAATGCAAACTTTTTGCAATTTTGCATTTAACATGCAATAATTGTCTTAATTAATTAATTAGCTATTAATTCCATTAAAAGAAGCATATTCTTTGAAGTATATTACTCTTTTTTTAAGTACTCTTTTTTTTTAAGTATGCTAAAGTCTTTTTTTACAAGGGAATATGAAACGTAACAATTAAAAGTGAATTGTTGCCACTGGTGAACTATAAATAAACCTTTTCTGGAGAGGTGCGTCACACAGATCTTCACGTCTGCAGGACATCTGCTAGAGCAGTGAGACAGGAGGAAGCGGCCCGGGCTATTCCTGTGGGGCCGCCACAGCAGCAGCAGCACTGGCACAGAGCCGCCCACACCAGCCTGCTTCAGCATGAAGCCCAGCGCTTGTACGAGCATGTGTGGGTGAGTAATTGTATGTTTGCCGGAACGTCTAAGAGGTATTGTTCTTTATTGGCGAGCAGGGCAGCAATCATAGACAAACACACACAGGGAATAGGAATATTTAGGCATCATTGTATGCATGAGCCCCTAATACAGATGAAGGGCTATTTTGGATGAGTGTTTTAAACCTGTGTGTGGGCACTGCTGGCAGAAGCAATGGGCATGATGCCCAGCTGAGTGCGATACAGAGCAATTCAGCCTGTGCGATTAGCCAGGCTAGTCTGGCATTTACTCAGTCACTCTGGAAGCAGCACTCAAGGTGATAAGAAAATTACTTCGTCATTGGCGGAGAGCCTTGGAAATAACAGTGTTCCCATATATAGTCGCTATGAATAGAAACCTCAGTCTTTATAAATATAGGAAGGCATAAATTGTTGTTTTTGTGCTTGTCGTTTTATGACTGCTGACAACGGGGAGGAGCCGACGGCTCAGTATGCCATTCATCAGAATCTTTAGGTTAGTAACTGGAGCGTTCCCTTTCGAACTGTCTCTACTATTGCGTTGAACGCTTATGGGGAACGCAACCAATATGCCTTGCTTTATGAAAGCCCAGCCTCAGAGTGGCCGTAATGAGGGCTCCTTAAAAAGAGCTAATTATGAGAAACTTTTCGGCTTACAGAGTGGATTAGGTAAATTAAGCAGACAAAAATCTGTGCCTGCATGGAGGGCAGGGACGTCTAAGTTGTAAAACCGAGTGAAGGTTGACAGCGACGACCAGCCAGCGGCCGCACATATATCACCAATAGAAATCCCGATGGACCAAACCCAGGAGGAGGCCATTCCTCTGGTGGAGTGAGCCCTCACCCCAACAGGACACTGTAAGCCCTCTGAGGCGTAAGCCAGGGCTATAGCATCCAACTATCCAACAAGATAGTCTCTGCTTTGCAACTGGCAGCCCTTTAGAGTGGCCTCTGAAGCACACAACGAGTTGCTCTGAGTGCTTTAGCCTGCTTTGTTTTTGGCTTTCTTCAGAGTCCAGCAAGGAGATGATCTTCGTCGCTGAAGGAGAAAAATTCTGATGAATGGCGCTCTGAGCTGACTTATATAGCAGTCAGCTCCTCCCCTTGTGGTGGGTTGAAGCGCCATTTGTTCATGCAGTTACATGAATGTGAACAAATCAGCTTCAGTATCAGAGTAAACAGGAGTTTCCCCATAAGCATTCAATGCAACGGGAGAGACGGTTTTAAAGGGAACCAGTTTGGCCAGGCTAGGAGACCAGCTAGAACAGGGGTGCCCAACCCTGCTCCTGGCGATTGACTGCAGTGTTGCCAATTTAGCTACTTTGTAGCTAGATTTAGCGACTTCCCCGCCCCTTTTGAGACTTTTTTCAAAAGTTTAGGGACAAATATAGCAACTTCTTGGACAAACCTTATCTAAGTTCTCATCTTGCCCAAAGATCTACGTTCATCTTTATATAGATCAGTGAATTTGCCATTGTGATGTCATCTAGTGACATTTAGCTACCAGTTTTAGCTACTTTAAATTGAAAGCAGTTGGCAACACTGATCAACTGTCCTGCAAAATTCAGCTCCAACCCTAATCAAACACACCTGAAGCAACTAATTAGGGTCTTCAGGATCGCTTAAAAATTAAAGGCAGGTGTCTTTGATTAGAGTTGGAGCTAAACTTTGCAGGACAATCGATCGCCAGGAGCAGGGTTGGGCACCCCTAAACTAGAACAATTAAAGACCAGCTTGGCCAGGCTAACACCAGCTTAGGTTGGTTTAAGCAAGTTTTTCAGCAGTAAGTATTCATCAGTGTGCTGTGGGCGTGTAAAATTAATGCATATATTTTGAGACAAAGGTCTTCTTTTTGATTTTCAGTTTTGTTTAAAATGATTAAAGCAACAGTTTTTAAATAATTAAAGAATATGTAAAAGTATGGTATTTGGGGTAAAAAGTGCCCCTGCTGTTGGGGCTAAAGGCGCACAGTAATTAACATGATAATTAATAGATGGCTGACTTTTCCATTTGTTGACATGGCATGGTTAGATTCAGATTGTAAATATCATATATTATGTTGGGTGTCCATATTAGAGATAATCACCATGTTTAGAATGAAAGCATCATATTTAAAAACATGATATTAATCATATAATAAAATATCATTTGTTGTTATCACTGTAAATATATATTCAATTATTATTGGATCTCCTTCAATACTTTCAGAATCTTTACTTATTAAAAATTATTTTGTTTCTGTATTTTAAAATATATATTTTATTAACATATTTTGATGACAGTATATTTATTGAACAAAAATTAATATGCTGGTGAGCATTTTGCCCCATGTGTGGGGTAAAAGGCACCTCTTGCCACCTCCTACATATATAAGATTTTTAAACAAAAAAAACAACTTGAATGATTTATTTTCACACAAAATCTGTTGCTCCATTAATGTTCAATACAACATATATATTTTTTCTGCAATTATACATTTTAGACGCAGTGAATAGCACTTTTTTTCTTAAGGTGGGCCTTTAGCCCTGTTGTACCCTAGTGTGAAAAGTACAAAAATTTACAATTTTTTGAAAAAAGCATGAAGATCCAGCCTTATAATATAACCATCACTGCAGCATTAGCAGATCACACAAAAATGTATGAATGAGGTTTTCCAAATTCATGTGAATAAGCAATCAATTTAACAAAACATAAAATAGTTATGAATTGCCATGAAAGTGTGTTGCCATGTCGCAAGACTTCAACATCATCACCACTAAGTGTAATGTAAGTGTAAAGTCGAGGCAGTGAAGTGTGGATCCATCTGCAGGCTTTATTACAAAGAACGTAGTCAAATACAGGCATGGGTCGATACCGGCAAACAGTGGTAAATTAGGCAAGACAAAAAGAGTAATCCAGGATACAGGCGATGGTAGATCTACGGCAAACAACATACAACAGGGCTAGACAAAAGGGTAATCCAGTATATATGCGAAGGGTCAGGGCAGGCAGTAGTGATGTTCGATTCTTGAACGAATCGTTCTTTTGAGCCGGCTCTCAGGAAGTAACCGGTTCAGCCGATTCACAAAATCGAACTGAATCGAACTTTAGTTCCGGGTTTATGACGCAGGACTCACAGCCGAAGTAGCACGTCTGACTCAATAAGAACTGAATGAGCCGGTTTGTGCTAAAAGGCTTAAAATATATATATATTTTTAAGTGCTAAAATTGCTAATTTCTCATTCCTACTGCAATCTTTTTCTTATGCCAAGCTCACACTAGAGGATTTTAAGCCCGATTTAAGCCCGATTTGCAAGTCAATGAGCTCGCCGACAGGTCGGGCTGAGATCAGGGGAAAATCAGTGGGTGATCAGCGATCGGCAATCTGAACTACTCAACAACGCATCAAAGAGGCTCACTGACACCTCACCGATGCCTCGCTGACACCAAACAAATATCTAGCATGCTAAATATCTGGACCTGTCGGCCGACTTGACATCACGTGATGTCAGGTGTCGCGATGAGCTACAGCCAATGAGAGAACAAGGCATGTGTTGAGGTCAGCGGAAGAAAAACAGCAGCAGCAACACGGCTTTAAGAAAAGTTTGGACACAAGAAATGGAGCAGAATTTTTCAGAACAGATCATCACGCAAACAGCTTGCAGCACTAATTTCGTCCCAACGTCAATTTTCCAATAAACAACTCCTGTTTCACTTGTTGTTTCGCGTCATTCCCATTCAACTTCTCGCGTGTGTTTTCATGACAAATTGTGGTTTGGGAGCCGGATAGAGTCGTTGGGTGACATAGTTGTTGTCAGCTCGTGTAGTGTGTGACCCCCTGTTGCTGATCATTTATGTAGTTTCACATAGTGTGAACACCACAACGACTTCAAGACAGACAGCAAGTCATGTAGTCTGAACAGCACAGCGATCTGCCGACGTTTAAAGTTGTGTCGTCTGAACTAGGCTTTAGACACTCGTACAAACTAGTGTTAATTTCATTAATGAAAACTGATGAAAATTTTTTACAAAATTTGATTAAGTTTTCATTGACTAAAACTAGACTAAAATGCTCTGACATTTGGTCGACTAAAACTTGACTAAACAAAAACAGGACAAGGTTGACTAAATATGATAATAAATAAAAAGTAAATTTGACAAGACTAAGACTAAGTTAAAAAATACCACCCATAGTGATTCAGCATAAGACAAAAACACGGTTTGGAAGATGAATCCATGATGTACTTGCTATATAAATACATTTTCTACATTTAAAAAAAGATGCACAGTATATCTTTAACTATTTCACTAACCACTTTCTCAATCTTTCTTTGGTGTCACACACTCAAATGAGAATTATAATCACTGACTGCTCCATTCTCATTGTGTCATCTGCTGTGGTTTAGGGTTGGGTTTACCATTTACCAAACCCTGCCTGATTCATGTTAACTAGTGAGCAACACTACAGGTCTGTTTCACTTTTCATGACTCAGTGATCTGTAGGTGTTGTATACACTCTCACAAACAAGTGGAAAATGCTGATAAGATTATTGGAAATTCAGGGCGGTTAAAGTAGTTTTGTGAATTGACTGAAACTCAATTGATCTGTATGGCATTCATTCATAATGAACAGCAGGCTATAAGAGCTTTTATTTCGGCTTTTAATGTTGATAAAGATGTGAGGAAACACTGCCAATATTAGTGTAATCAGGATCAGCTACCACAGAGAGCTCATTAAATGTGAATGAACGGAAAGTGTTACAAGTGCTTCACTTCTGTTAATAAGTTATGTGAAATCAAAGACTCGTCCTCTTGGGTTGCAAGCAAGTAAATCCAGAAAACCGAGACAGCTACAAAACTAAGACAAACACCAGCCAAAACAAAAAGATGTCAGTGTGAACATTAATTTCTATACCTTTTATTGACATCCAGCTATTTTATATTCAAGACAATTTCCATTTTTGAACTTTTTCAAATACTGTACATTGCTGAGGGCAGTTTTTATAATTTATATTGAGTTTTCTTGAATGAATATTTATGAATACTACTGGATTTTTTTTTTTTTCATTGCTATATGATGTAAATTATTTTATCTGTCAACATTATAATTACTTGAAATGGGTTCAGTCCTTTTTACTAAATGATATTGATCTGCTTGTTGATCAAAACACTGCTAATCTAATATGTTACATTGTGTTACATTTGCCCACAATCTCCACCACATTCTGACCTGCACTGAGTATTCACTCATTTCAAATTACTCCAAACTCAATTTGACTGAGCTGTTACTCTGATGAGGCATATCAGAGTGTTCTTTGGGCTTCTGTATGAGAACTGTGTAATAATTGTAAAACTAATTGGACGATTTAGCACACAGTACATTGTGAATGTGCAAACAGTTCATGAAGCATGATGATTCTCAAGAGACACGACTCCTCTGGAAATGCAGTTAGCTTGCTTATGCACCAGATATTTGCTTTTGAAAACTTTAAATGTTATATTTTTGCTAGAAAGAGAGAGAGGTTTTAGTATCTCTAAAACCTGGGCTATAATTCGAGTCTTTCTCTACAGTACAGCTGGTTACATGCTTTCAGTATCTTCACACTGAAATGTCTCACTCAGCCTAAAGTAAGTTTTTGTTATTTTTGTGCTAATATTAGTGGTCAGGACTCAGCACTTTATTATGCCAGATCATAAGTCTCACTGAGCCGTGTTGTATGTCTCTGCACAAATATCCACCTGCACATGAAAGTCTCAAAATCCTGAAAGTGCAGCAAAGTTTTTTGCTGAGCGCAGTAGCAGATAAAGACAAAGACAAGAGAGATTCAAGTATCCTGGATAATTTACCATCCACAGTGTGAAAGACAATATAATGTAAATAGTATCTATCTATCTATCTAACATTTATCACTGAAAACAATGATGACATTTTTTTACAAAATTGTATTAAGTTTTCAATGACTAAAACTAGACTAAAATGCTCTGACATTTGGTCGACTAAAACTTGACTAAACAAAAACAGGACAAGGTTGACTAAATATGATAATAACTAAAAAGTAAATTTGACACAAGACTAAGACTAATTTAAAAGACTAAGTTAAAAAATACCACCCATAGTGATTCAGCATAAGACAAAAACACGGTTTGGAAGATGAATCCATGATGTACTTGCTATATAAATACATTTTCTACATTTAAAAAAAGATGCACAGTATATCTTTAACTATTTCACTAACCACTTTCTCAATCTTTCTTTGGTGTCACACACTCAAATGAGAATTATAATCACTGACTGCTCCATTCTCATTGTGTCATCTGCTGTGGTTTAGGGTTGGGTTTACCATTTACCAAACCCTGCCTGATTCATGTTAACTAGTGAGCAACACTACAGGTCTGTTTCACTTTTCATGACTCAGTGATCTGTAGGTGTTGTATACACTCTCACAAACAAGTGGAAAATGCTGATAAGATTATTGGAAATTCAGGGCGGTTAAAGTAGTTTTGTGAATTGACTGAAACTCAATTGATCTGTATGGCATTCATTCATAATGAACAGCAGGCTATAAGAGCTTTTATTTCGGCTTTTAATGTTGATAAAGATGTGAGGAAACACTGCCAATATTAGTGTAATCAGGATCAGCTACCACAGAGAGCTCATTAAATGTGAATGAACGGAAAGTGTTACAAGTGCTTCACTTCTGTTAATAAGTTATGTGAAATCAAAGACTCGTCCTCTTGGGTTGCAAGCAAGTAAATCCAGAAAACCGAGACAGCTACAAAACTAAGACAAACACCAGCCAAAACAAAAAGATGTCAGTGTGAACATTAATTTCTATACCTTTTATTGACATCCAGCTATTTTATATTCAAGACAATTTCCATTTTTGAACTTTTTCAAATACTGTACATTGCTGAGGGCAGTTTTTATAATTTATATTGAGTTTTCTTGAATGAATATTTATGAATGCTACTGGATTTTTTGTTTTTTTCATTGCTATATGATGTAAATTATTTTATCTGTCAACATTATAATTACTTGAAATGGGTTCAGTCCTTTTTACTAAATGATATTGATCTGCTTGTTGATCAAAACACTGCTAATCTAATATGTTACATTGTGTTACATTTGCCCACAATCTCCACCACATTCTGACCTGCACTGAGTATTCACTCATTTCAAATTACTCCAAACTCAATTTGACTGAGCTGTTACTCTGATGAGGCATATCAGAGTGTTCTTTGGGCTTCTGTATGAGAACTGTGTAATAATTGTAAAACTAATTGGACGATTTAGCACACAGTACATTGTGAATGTGCAAACAGTTCATGAAGCATGATGATTCTCAAGAGACACGACTCCTCTGGAAATGCAGTTAGCTTGCTTATGCACCAGATATTTGCTTTTGAAAACTTTAAATGTTATATTTTTGCTAGAAAGAGAGAGAGGTTTTAGTATCTCTAAAACCTGGGCTATAATTCTTGTCTTTCTCTACAGTACAGCTGGTTACATGCTTTCAGTATCTTCACACTGAAATGTCTCACTCAGCCTAAAGTAAGTTTTTGTTATTTTTGTGCTAATATTAGTGGTCAGGACTCAGCACTTTATTATGCCAGATCATAAGTCTCACTGAGCCGTGTTGTATGTCTCTGCACAAATATCCACCTGCACATGAAAGTCTCAAAATCCTGAAAGTGCAGCAAAGTTTTTTGCTGAGCGCAGTAGCAGATAAAGACAAAGACAAGAGAGATTCAAGTATCCTGGATAATTTACCATCCACAGTGTGAAAGACAATATAATGTAAATAGTATCTATCTATCTATCTAACATTTATCACACTGACCTCTAATACAGTTTAAACCCGTTTAAACTTCTACTAACCACAAAACTACCCTAGAAAGCCACATCCTCCCTCACCTTGAGTCTTTAATTCCTAGGACAAACGATTATGTAATGGGTTTAAAAATAAATCTGGCTTCTGGACATACGGTTCATGTCATATTCAAAGCCATCTCATTGGTCATTCTTACGTAATCAGAAGAGGGCAGATGTTTCGGCTGTATGCCCCCTTCAATCTTTCATGATGTCAACACGATTGTGATTGTGTTTCAGAGCCTGTCATTGGACAGCATGTGACAATATATTGACCGGGAAATTTGGATATTATATTGGTTTATAAGTGATGACTTTACCCCCGAAGGTCTCAAGGGGCAAATTCAATGGCAGGCTTTAAAGGGGTCATCAGATGCCCATTTTCCACAAGTTGGTATAATTCTTTAGGGTCTTCATGAAATGTCTGTAAAACACTTCGGTTAAAATTCCTCAGTGGTTGTGTAAAACAACACTCTTTTTACCTTAATCATAATGAGCTACTGCTCACCCCACACCTCTCTTCCTTTGTGTTACATTTGCCCACAATCTCCACCACATTCTGACCTGCACTGAGTATTCACTCATTTCAAATTACTCCAAACTCAATTTGACTGAGCTGTTACTCTGATGAGGCATATCAGAGTGTTCTTTGGGCTTCTGTATGAGAACTGTGTAATAATTGTAAAACTAATTGGACGATTTAGCACACAGTACATTGTGAATGTGCAAACAGTTCATGAAGCATGATGATTCTCAAGAGACACGACTCCTCTGGAAATGCAGTTAGCTTGCTTATGCACCAGATATTTGCTTTTGAAAACTTTAAATGTTATATTTTTGCTAGAAAGAGAGAGAGGTTTTAGTATCTCTAAAACCTGGGCTATAATTCTTGTCTTTCTCTACAGTACAGCTGGTTACATGCTTTCAGTATCTTCACACTGAAATGTCTCACTCAGCCTAAAGTAAGTTTTTGTTATTTTTGTGCTAATATTAGTGGTCAGGACTCAGCACTTTATTATGCCAGATCATAAGTCTCACTGAGCCGTGTTGTATGTCTCTGCACAAATATCCACCTGCACATGAAAGTCTCAAAATCCTGAAAGTGCAGCAAAGTTTTTTGCTGAGCGCAGTAGCAGATAAAGACAAAGACAAGAGAGATTCAAGTATCCTGGATAATTTACCATCCACAGTGTGAAAGACAATATAATGTAAATAGTATCTATCTATCTATCTAACATTTATCACACTGACCTCTAATACAGTTTAAACCCGTTTAAACTTCTACTAACCACAAAACTACCCTAGAAAGCCACATCCTCCCTCACCTTGAGTCTTTAATTCCTAGGACAAACGATTATGTAATGGGTTTAAAAATAAATCTGGCTTCTGGACATACGGTTCATGTCATATTCAAAGCCATCTCATTGGTCATTCTTACGTAATCAGAAGAGGGCAGATGTTTCGGCTGTATGCCCCCTTCAATCTTTCATGATGTCAACACGATTGTGATTGTGTTTCAGAGCCTGTCATTGGACAGCATGTGACAATATATTGACCGGGAAATTTGGATATTATATTGGTTTATAAGTGATGACTTTACCCCCGAAGGTCTCAAGGGGCAAATTCAATGGCAGGCTTTAAAGGGGTCATCAGATGCCCATTTTCCACAAGTTGGTATAATTCTTTAGGGTCTTCATGAAATGTCTGTAAAACACTTCGGTTAAAATTCCTCAGTGGTTGTGTAAAACAACACTCTTTTTACCTTAATCATAATGAGCTACTGCTCACCCCACACCTCTCTTCCTTTTTTTGTGTGTGTGTGTGTGTGTGTATTCGCACACGCACTGCTCCTGCTCCCGTGTGAATGCACTCATTTGTTAACATGCACGTGGAAAAAAAAATATGCGCTGCTCACGCCTTGTGTTCACTCTTTACATCCAACTACAAAACACCTGCATTGCTTACGAGACATTGTTGTCGTTACAGCTGCTCGAGCGCGGAGAAAATAGCGGACAGAGTACAACTGGCTGAGGGCAGAGATATGTTGGGCCCCACTTTATATTAAGTGGCCTTAACTACTATGTTCTTACATCAAACATTAAGTACAATGTACTTATTGTGTTCATATTGTATTGCAAAACACTTTTGCTGCTATTGAGGTGGGATACGGGTAAGGTTAGGGACAGGTTTGGTGGTATGGGTAGGTTTAAGGGTGGGTTAAAGTGTAAGGGATGGGTCAACTGTGTAATTATAAATGTAATTACAGAAATTAATTACAGATGTAATTACATGCAGGTATTTTTTAAAAACATGTATGTACACAATAAGTGCATTGTACCAAATAATTAATTTAAATGTAAGTACATAGTAGTTA